>NC_090243.1:26792722-26882722 GCF_024489055.1 Chanodichthys erythropterus
CAGCTGTTAAAGTGGGCGATTCATGGCAGGAACATGCTCAACTACACTTAATGTCCACAGTCAAAAGTCTGGGAAAATACTACACCTTTCCTAACCCCTTTGCACTCTCTACAGGTGGAATGTGCTTGGCCTGCAGGGGGCGCTGCTCAGTCATTTTGTGGAGCCGGTATATCTGTACAGCCTGACGGTGGGCAGCCTGAGACACACGGGTCACTTCTCTAGGATGATAAACCACAGACTGGAGAGAGTCGGCCCTCTGCCCACCTGCTACCACCGTAACCAGCCTTTACTCAGCGGTATTTCCCTTTTCTTTATTGACTAAATGTTAAACAGACTCTGAATAATAATATGTTTAACGACTGTTTGTTTGGTCAGTTGGCATTACAAAATATGAAGGTTCCTGCTGAAATGTAGGTCCCTGTATGAGGGTGCTAGTGTAACTGCACCCCTCTGAGCAGGATTCGAACCAGCTTCAACTGGCACGGGAGCATAACCTGATATTGCTGAGTTCAACATGTTCCTGGGTCAACATTTTTTTTTTTTATCCTGGAACAACATTCTAATCAATCAATCAGATTTGAGGAATAAGTTTACAGATTATGTCAAGTTTAGGCTTAAAATCATGAATTGGTGCTTCTATATCAGTGTTATTCATCTATCATTTCCCTCTGATTTTTGGGATAACTTATGGGTAGGGAATAGGGATAGGGTTAAGACTAAATTTTCAGACTAGAATGTTGTTCCAGGATCAACAAAATATGTTGACCCAGGAACGCATCTAACTCAGCAATATCAGGACGTGAGGCACGGGAGGCGGGCTTCCTAGGATAATGAAGAGGGGATGAGAGTAATGGAGGCCAAGTAGTAAGCTGTGTTTGTAAACCTCTCTCCTATGACCTCAAGATTCGCTCTCATGACTTGTTAGCACGTCTAGCTCCCATGCCGGTTGACTCTGGTTTGAATCCTGCTCGAAGTGGTGCAAGTAAGCTAAGCCCCAGGTATGACCATCTTGTGTCCACACAGCTTTCAAGGTATAGTCAACCGTAGATGAGCGGTGCACGGATGGGCGAGTTTGACAAATGTGCAGTACAATTGCTTTTTTATACTTTGATACCAGATTTCAGAAAGCAGCAGTCGTGTCATTTACAGGACATTTGCTCGGAAGTATAGAATTAGTAGCGGATCCGCCATTGCGCTCCAAGTTTAGAACATACTCTTGCTTATTTCTCTACATGAATCTCTCCATCTTTGTACTCTTTCAAACATGAATAGGCTATTATCACACTTCCTATATCCAGTAAGTGAAGCAATGTATAGCTACTTCTGGTACCATCGTAATGCAATCAAAACTAATGGCTAGATCCTTGCGGACGCTCATTTTAAGATGCGTTTAGTCAAATAGGTGATTACAGCACGTTGAAAATATACAGAAACAAGTGAGTCGTATTATTTTTAAAACGGAGGTGCATTACAAGGCTAAGAGCAAGAGGTCAATTTTGTCATCCTATGTCCCGACACCATTTTTCTGTTAGCAAAACCAGAAGAATGGATACAATGCTCCAATGAGCAGTTCCAGTAACCAACTCCGCTGTGGTGTATTGTAAAAATTAGATCCTTTCTGATCTCCTTGTACAAACACTCATCAATTTCTCTGTCCATTGTAGTGTTTTTCTTCTTCTGTTTCAGCATGTTTTGTATCTCTTCCCACACTCTTCTACAGCTACTGCACAGTACATCACTGTATTGCCACCTAGTGGACACTTCTGTCTTAATTCACCTCGTAAAATGAGGATGACCAAAGTATACTTTGGGCTTTACACTTGCAACCCCAAGGTTATGGATTTAATTCTAAGGGAACACACATATTAATAAAATGTATAGCTTGAATGCACTGTTAAACCTCAGCCCTTGCCAATGCTCCAGCAGATGTGACCTTAAGCGCATGGAGGACACTCTGTCTCGCTCCATCACTTTGTTAAACTGCTCTCTTGAGCCTCAGTATGGCAGACGGACTGTTCTATTGGATCTACCCATCCTACAAATCAATCTCATCAAACACCTTATCACTGCCATTGAAGAGAAGAGAGATCCATTCACTCTTCCTCTCACGCCCAGTGGGCCGCATGTCTCCGGCACGGCCCTTTTCACCACCATTGATGAGCTTCTCTTCCTTTGTCTGGGCTCTCTTGTTGGGGAAAATGGACTGGTTATTTTAGGTATCGCCATCATAAAGGGTGCAGAGTTCCCAAGAAGCGGCCGAGATCTCTTATCATAAGAAAAAGCAAATGACCCCTTCAGTCAGGAAGCTAATGTGAGGCTCATACCTGCACCAAAGGCTCAGATGCTTTAGCAAAGCATATATATAGTATATCAACAATAACTGTATGTCCAATACAACTTCACATTTTGGGCCAGAGTTAATAAACAGGGCAAATTAGCGTGAGCGCACAATTCTAAAAAAGTGTTGATGGGAGTGGAAAGTTCTGCGCGTGATCTACTGATGACACGCAAATTAAAGAACACAGACACAGCCGGACCATTTCCATAATGAGCAATGCAATCTACCAAGAGCAGGGCAAATTAGCGTCTGTTTTTTTTTTTCTTTTTTTTTGGTGCAAATACCAGTAAATTGACTAGCACAAACCTTAGTAAATCACCTTGCATGATTCATTTAAATACTCTCATCCCATAAATTTTGCATCTAAAGGCATCTTTACACAGCCGATTTATGGCTGTTCTGAAGCGGGTCTGTACCTGGTCAGAATTCAGTGTAAAGACGCAATGCCGTGTTAAAGAAGACCTAAAATACGCCGGGTCTGACCCACCTCAGCCCCTAGTATCAAAGGCGACGCGACGCTGTTTTGATTCAGTGTAAATGAAACGCGAAACAGTGCCGTTTTAAGCAGCGTCGTTGTCATGACAACCCAAAGGACGCCTGTCAGTTCGAGGCAAAAACATATAGCCTACAGCCAGCTCCATTTGTTTAAGCTAACGTTAATTTAAAAAATGCCTACCAATAGGGGAAACAACTGGTCCAACAAAGAAGTAAAAGAGCTTCTTTTAATAAGAGCAGAGGAAGAAATTAACCGGCAAATTGACGGAACTGTAAGAGACAGCAATGTGTACTGTACTATTGCTGAGAGACTTAATCTAATGCCGTTACATTTAAAATGTCGTGTTTTTATTTATTTTGTGTTTTATGTTATTTGTTATATTTCTTTTTTATATTTGTTATTTAATTTTATAGCATTTGTTTTTGTTAAAACTAATTTTAAAATTGTAGTTATTTTAAAAGGTATATGTTTCCCGCAATTTTATTTCCTGTGTAAATGCATTTATGCCGCTTCAGAACAGCATTAAACGTTCTGTGTAAATGTACATTTTTGTGATTCTATGCCACTTCAGAATTGGTTTCTGTGCCGCTTTTTCTGTGTAAAGATGCCTTAATAAAAGGGAAAGTACTACATATGCAATTAAGTCAGCCACAAAAATAACTGTCCATGCCTTTTCAGCTCTAATTTTTCATTGTAAATCCTGACAGTAGGTTTGTAACATGAAAAGAGGGTTTTTGCTGGAGCAAACTGTTAGTAAATCTGGCCCGTAGTGTTTTAGCAGCATTCTTGTGTAAAATCCTCTGCATGAAGGATAGACAAAATCATTAGTGAGAGTAAATGAAGACAGCTTGAGGGAAAATAATAATGACTAGTATTTCCTTCAAACTTTTCCTGTGACTCATTATTTGTTTATTATTGACTCATTATTTAGACATACTTATGCACAGAGGAGGTCATTAAAATTTGTTTTACTAAATGCAGGTTGCATTTTATTATGTAAATGTTAGATTTAAGCTCCAAACAACAGCATAATGTACAAATAATGTACTGTATGTATAATAAATGTGCAGAATATGAAGGTGCTTAAAGGTTAAGAAATATAAAAATGATATACACATACATGAGATGAAAACTCTTGACATGCAGTATTAGTCTTCCAAGAAAACTGTTTTATTCTACATGGAGGAGGTTGTATCCTCATGGACACCATGTTGCGATCAAATGACCAGCTGTGTCACATAATAGACAATCCATGATGTATACATATGAAAAAGAAAAGGAACAAAAGACAAACTGCTTTGTGAAGAGAGAGCAGTTAGAAAACAAATTTAATGCATCCAGACCAGTAGGTGTCA
Organism: Chanodichthys erythropterus; assembly: GCF_024489055.1. Taxonomy (NCBI): domain Eukaryota; kingdom Metazoa; phylum Chordata; class Actinopteri; order Cypriniformes; family Xenocyprididae; genus Chanodichthys; species Chanodichthys erythropterus. The sequence goes on from NC_090243.1 coordinate 26,796,912, forward strand.
GTATAAAGTCCAAAACTACTGGGATGAAGAAGAGCTATCAAAATATTGAACAAAACTTACTGAGCACACTAGCTTAACCAAGTAACATAACTAGCTTAAGACTTTGTCAACCACTTAACAAGCTAAAAATTGTCTGGCTGACCTGCTTGACCAGCACCAAACAAGAACTAACTAGCATAAAACCAGACTAGACTAGCAAATGGACCAGACTGGAAACTCAAATTCATGCTGTAGTGGTGAAGTTGCTGTGTCTAGTTGGTAACTGTGAAACTCTTGCATGATTTACTCAAACCTACACTGTTAGCAAAAATGAGAAAATGAGGATTAGTGAGGATGTCCTTCAAATACAGGTCATACACTTTAGCTAGCACATCATTTTTAGAAGATACAAAGTGGCACTTAAGAGTAGCTTTATGTCAAATACAGCGATCACATTTAGCAGCATCTTGTGTAAAATACTCTGCATGATGGATAGACGACAACATTGTGACTGACAGTAAATGATGAAGCCTGCTCGAGGTAAAATACAAATTAAGTGCTCTATTATAGACATATATGGATAAACGAATTGAAGAGTGTGAAATGACACCGTGAAAGAGTGAGCGAGGTTCCAATAAGGATGCTGTGTTACGGCATAAAAGGATATGCACATTATTATAGTAGACAATTTATTACACCTGTTTGAGGCCCTGGATAGAGAATCTGAGACTTGCAGGAGGATTAAAGGAATAGTTCATCCAAAAATGAAAATGATATATGACTTTCTTTCTACTGTGGAAAACAAAAAGAGGCCCAATGCCCACAATTGCTGTTTTTAGGACAAGCAAATAATGCCTAAAATTTGTCCTTTTCCTCACACAAAGTTACCATATGGCTTCAGATGACTTTGAATATAGCGCACAAGTCATATGGTCCATTTCAGAGGTCAGCAGTCGCAGGCCCCGTTATCAAAAAATAGCACATTTCGGCAATGCTGTATTTCTTTATGAGTTTCACAACAGAAAGTAAGTCACACAGGTTTGTAAAAGATGACAAAAGTTACATTTCTGGGTGAATTATCCCTTTAAGGCTACTTAAAAATGAGTCCTCTGCTAGTGTGTTTTGCTAAACATAAACACCAAGTTTTATGTTTGGGTTTGTGAATATTAATTTCAACTTTGCAGTTAACATTAGCACAGCTGTCTTCCATGTCAAAATTCTCTCTTTTATCAATGCTCTCCACAGTTTAGCAAACATGCTACCCTGTTAAAACATGTTACGCCATTGTGTCTCATGTAAAGCAATTCAGAAGTCAGCAGCACAGCTCATGGGCATGCTATCATACTCTCCACTTTAAGAAAGAAAGAATGCCATGCTAATTGGTGTAGCGATGCGGCAATGATTGAGGAGCCCGAGAGATCCTTTGTGCCTGGAACCAGTGTTTACCTCAAAGATAGCACAGACGACACACAGACATGCTCGCCTGCTAATGAAACACTTCAGCAATCACATGCTAAATAGAACCTCCCTCGAGTGCTCTTTCTTTCTCTCACTAAGTCTCCCTCTCTTTTCTTGCATTCACAGGCCTGAGCAACAGTGACTGCAGGCAGCAAGGAAAGTCTGTGTGTTACAGTGTCAATTGGACGGCAGGCGACGCCCAGCTGGAGGTGCTCAACGCGTCTACTGGAAAGAGGAGGGACTCTGGAGCTCCGTCCAGACTTTGCAAGCATGCGCTTTTTGCACGTTGGATCAGACTCTATCGTAAGGTGAGCTCACCTTTGAATAGAAAGTGTCTTTTTATTCAACTCTTAAATTTTGAAATGACCTGAAATGAATGAACATACACAAACTAGATTTTATGTGTCAAAATTCATAACAGGACACACATAGGCATTGCATTCTTTTTGTTGCCACTAGGGGCACTATAGCAGAACTATAACTGAAGAAATAACCAAATTTCCAAGATACTAACTGAATGCCACTAGCCAAATGATGTTACCACAATGTACCATACTCTAGTCAAAACGTTCAGCATTTATGAACATTAATCATTTTCTTACTACACAGTTGGGGTGTTGCAATATACCAGATTTTTAAAGGGGACATATAAAGCCCCTTTTACAAGATGTAATATAAGTCTCTGGTGTCCCCAGAATGTGTTTGTGAAGTTTTTGTGTGTGTCCCTTTAAATGCAAATGAGCTGCTGCTCCGCTTAGCTGAGCTTGTGCTTCGGTTGCTCAACAACAACAAAGCTGGAGAATCTCACACAGCCAAAATGAGGATTGTCAGTAACGGTGTTCAGCCTTACTCGCCCCCTTTGTTGCATGTTCTCGGGGGCAGGTTTATGTAAATTTTAGGGTTAGTGATGTCACTAACCCAGAAAGTAACTTGTTGTAGTCCCTACTAGCCATTTGTTGTAGTCCTTAAAGGTGCCCTTGATTAAAAAATCTCATTTGTTTAAACAACCTCCGAAGAACAGGCGAATCTCAACATAACACCGACTGTTAAGTAACAGTCAGGCTCATTAATATGTACGCCCCCAATATTGCATATGCCAGCTCATGTTCAAGGCATTAGACAAGGGCAGCCAGTATTAATGTCTGGATCTGTGCACAGCTGAATCATCAGACTAGGTAAGCAAGCAAGAACAATAGCGAAAAATAGCAGATGGAGCGATAACTGACATGATCCATGATAACATGATATTTTTAGTGATATTTGTAAACATAGTAGCATGTTGCTAATGTACTGTTAAATGTGGTTAAAGTTACCATAGTTTCTTACTGTATTCACGGAGACAAGACTGTCGCTATTTTCATTATTAAACACTTGCAGTCTGTATAATTCATAAACACAACTTCATTCTTTATAAATCTCTCCAACAGTGTAGCATTAGCCATTAGCCACGGAACATAGCCTCAAATTCATTCAGAATCAAATGTAAACATCCAAATAAATACAATACTCACATAATCCAATGTATGCATGCAGCATGCATGACGAACACTTTGTAAAGATCCATTTTGAGGGTTATATTAGCTGTGTGAACTTTGTTTATGCAGTCGAGAGCTCGGGAGGGGGCGGAGAGCGCGAGATTTAAAGGGGCCGCAGCCTGAATCGTCACATTTAAACGCATTTATAGGCAGTTAAAAAAATTTTTTTTGAAAAATCTATGGGGTATTTTGAGCTGAAACTTCACAGACACATTCAGGAGACAACTTAGACTTATATTACATATTGTAAAAAAAAAAAAAAAAAAAACGTTCGATGGCACCTTTAACCTGTTAACTGTTAACATCCCTCTGGGCTTTTAGTCCAAAAGTGTGCTCATTCAGATAAAAACTTATAGATTAAAGTATGTTTACTTCAAATATCTTTAGAGAGCAGTATTTTTTTTTCCTATTTTAACCCAAAATAGGACGATGTGAGCATTACGGAGCGTTAAACTCTTGCATTTAATTTGTTTCATTCATACTCGACATCCGAGGGCGCCCTCGAGCAGAAAGTCCACAAGTGAGACTCATGAGTAATAAATATCAGGAAATCCCTAATATGGACAAAGACATCCAACGATCGCTGTAGCTGAATAAAACGCAGATAGAGACATTTTGACTGAATAAACATAAAGATAATTAACACACTATTGCGACAGTGTTATGGTTTATCTGTGATCTTAAAGCCATTTGGGGTATTTCCATAGGGATAATGTATATTTATAATGCAATGCCAATCGACATAGCCTTTATCACTGTATATAATGCTATAAAATAATATAATATATATATATATATATATATATATATATATATATATATATATATATATATATATATAATATATATATATATATATAATATATTTATTTTATTTATTTTTATTTGACAGAGCATTATTTGTTTTTTCATAGATAGATCTATAGATATAAAGATTTCTATGGATATTGCAATATATCGTTATCTCGAATTCTTTTGGCCACGATAACTGTATAGTAAAAAATCTGATGCTCAATATGCAGTATGCTAGTATTTCATTATGAACATAGCCTTAAATTTGGAATAAAAGAGAAGTTGCAGTAGTCCCTATTGTGATGCATGTCTGAGTGAACCGGCTTCTTGACCGAGGAGCAGGACTTGATTTTGTCCACCGGGAATTGATTACATCGTTGTCATTTGTTAATTGCTGTGATCTCATGTGAGTGACAGGTTGCTGTAGGAGAGGGATAATTATCCTGCCCTCGTGCCGGTACACACTCATCAGAGAAGAGATGTCATTGGGAGGGGAAGGGGAAGTTAATATTCACTTCAAAAATAATGACGTGCACAGATAAATAATTTATAACACTGCAATACTGTATCAAAAACAACAATTGTCAATTTTGATTTCATGGTGACTGTAGCCACTTTTCCACCATCAGGCCGAATGGTAAAGAATGGTTCCGGTTATATCTCCACTTGAGCTTGGTTCGCCATGGCACGATTACAATCCACTCTTGGCTGGGAATTCTCAGCACTGTTGACCAACAATGGTTGCGTTTACTTCGCTCAAATATTGCGCTTGGCCAGCTACAGAGAAACTGACAGCCAGGCAACAGACAGTAACCAATCCTGAGTGGCAAATTCACTACAGCATTCTACCAGCACGGCTCAGCACGGTTAGCCTACCATAATGCCATAACATCCTCCATAACGCAGTCACTATTTACATCTCATATTGTCTATACAATCTTGCTTTACCAAGGCAACAACTGACACATTTGTATTACATTCCAAAGAGCTCCGTGAAACCATGAAACTATATCCGTACCGACTGGGCCGGATCGGCATGGAATGGAACGGTTAAAGGGTTAGTTCACCCAAAAATCAATTATCCAAACCCATAAGTCCTTTGTTAATCTTCAGAACACTAATAAAGATATTTTTGATGAAATCCGAGAGGTTTTTAATCTTCCATAGAAAGCAATGAAATTACCACATTCAAGGTCCAGAAAGGTATTAAAGACATTATTAAAATATTCGACGTGACTGCAGTGGTTCAACCTTAATGTTATGAAGCGATAAGAATATTATTTGTGCGTAGAAACAAAACAAAAATAACTTTATTCAACAAATTAGTCTCTCCCCTGTCATTCTCCTACGCCAGTGGTCTCTTTCTTGCAACGAAAAAGTCACCATTCTGAAGGGCCGTTCAAATATTGCGTCTAAAAATGCGTGGAAAGCGCAGCTGTGCCGCTTTCTCCTTATTTCAAAGTGCTTTCTCTCCCGTGGCGTCTGCCGTTGATATGCAACCATGAACTGTGCTCACCGCGATGGTGAGGAAATCGCGCTTGCCTAAATTTCAGTAAAAGCACTTGCGCAAGTCGCGAGCGTCGATTTAAACCACCGAAATGTGCCCGATGCTACCAATAAATGTTACTGATGCTCAAACGGCATTTTGGGCAAATGTGGACAGAAATATAACAGTGTACAAATGAATTCAGGGATGGCATTTGTTCAGTAAAGTGTTGTGTTGTTTTGATGTTATTTAAGTTAAAATAAAGTAAGGGAAAAATATTTGAACTGTTAATAACTAATATTGTAAGTAACAATGATAGAGACACTGCTGTTTATATTTTTTGTTAAGTATGACAAAAATATTTTAGTAATGAAATTTGAAGTAAATGAGAAAAAATGCAAAGTAAATGTTCTGAAATTTTGCGCTTTCTTATACTTGAATGTTAAAATGGCCCTCCTATGAGGTGTCAATCACAGCAATGGCCCCCAGGCAATTTGAGTTTGAGACTCCTGTCCTACGCTATTTTCGTTGCAGCACTTCCAGGTTCTACATCAGAACGGCGACTCATCGGCCGATGTCTGTTCACGTGAGCAGCACGAGGTTGAACCACTGTAGTCATATCAACTATTTTAACAATGTCTTTAATACCTTTCTGGACCTTGAATGATGGTAATTTCATTGCTTTCTATGGGGGATGAAAAAACAAAACTTGGATTTCATCAAAAATATCTGTTTCAAAGATGAACGAAGGTCTTTACGGTGTGGAACGTCATGAGGGAGAGTAATTAATGACAGAATTTTCATTTTTTGTGTGAACTAACCCTTTAAGCAATGAGAACTGTTTGGCCTGACGGTGGAAAAAACGGCTTCACACTCAAAACGATAAATCAGAAGTCACTGTGCTGTTGGTTTCTTTACTTCCATTATTACTTGCCGCATCATGTCGCTGCTCGTAACAACTTTGACTCGTGTCCAATGGTCACCAGTAGGGCTGTCAAACGATTAATCACGATTAATCGCATACAAAATAAAAGTTTGAGTTTGCATAATATATGTGTGAGTACTGTGTAATTAATATGCACAAATTAATGTATATATTTAAGATGTTATTTATGTACAAAATATTTGTATTTATATATAATATAAATTATATAAAACTATAAATAAATACATACACTAGGGGTGTAACGATACGCTCAGGTCACGATACGGTACGTATCTCGATACTGAGTTCACGATACGATACGTATCACGATATTTTGAACAAAATGAAACTGAAATTCAAACAAGATTTATTAAAAAAACATTAACAAATTTCAATAATTTTCCTTGTACATACAAGATCACATTTCAATAAAATAAATAAATATAAAATTTTAATAAAAACCTTCTGTATTCAAATTAACAGTTGAATAGGGCTGTCTGTCACTGAAAAAAAAATGTTAAATTTAACATGAACTTAGAATTATGAAAAGGGGCCGTTCACATATCGCGTCTAAAAACGCGTGGAAGGCGCGGCCGCACCGCTTCTCCTTCTTTCCAAAGCGCTTGCGCTCCCGTGGCGTCGGTCGTTGCTATGCAACCATGAACTGAGCTTTCCAAGAGGATCAGGATGTTTCTGCACAGGATAAATGATTTCTAGCCCTTGCATTAGTTTTACTACGAGATATATTGATGGAGATAAGATATAAAAACCACCATGTACAGCTATGATCAGCTGTTCGGCTGAGCTTTTGATGTTTTGTTACGGAAAGGCCATAGCTGATCGGTTGATTCTTGTCACATGACCTGCGGTGCGCATGCGGCATTCTGAGAAGTTGAGAATTGCATGCGCGTCGATCCCATTATGAGCGCGCCTGCCGTGCGGCTACATTTGAAAATAATAACTGACTTGCACGCGGAAAAGACGCAATATGTGAACGGCCCCATAGAACTTCTTAAAGCAAAGCATCGCAAGCGTCTTTTGCTTTTCTGTGAGCACAGCTGTTACTGTGCACTGCGGTGAAAGAAAGCCACGACTTTTCTCACGCGACCAAGCAAGAGACTGACATGAGAAACGTTTAAACCTGCTTGCAAGATTAAATGTGTGCCCGAAACACTTACTGAACTAGAGAGCTGATTGAGACACGACATCTATGATAAATCGTTACACCCCTAATACTTATAGTAATTTAAAAATGTGGTAGCATTGGATCTGGACAGGAAGGATAACTCTGGGAGTTGGAAGGGGTGTGTCGCGATTCTGCCTTCTCACATCGCGATACAGGTTCGTGGACCTGCGTATCACGATTTCGGTTTCATATCGCATATCGTTACAGCCCTAACATACACTTTTGAAATATTTCTCAAATATATACAAAAATGTGATTGTATTTATATATACATAATAATTACACAAGGTACACCCACATATATTAGTTTGTATGCGATTAATCGCAATTAATCGTTTGACAGCCCTAGTCACCAGAAATGATTTCCAATCGTCAGGGGAAAGTTTTGGACAATTCTAAGGGCTCTGGTCAGGAACACAGTTTCCCGAGGCAATACAATGTTCAGGGACACCAGAAATCCCGTGAGAAACCCTGCAAACACATTTATACACATCTTTAGAATTCACTTCTTACTTAATACAAGCAGTTTGAGATCAGAGGTCTCGAATGAAACCTATAACCTCTCAGCTCAAAGCCTAGATCTGGTGGTGTTTTCTCAGGTCAATATAAAGAACTAGTTGAGGATGAATAATTCTGTTTTTATTAACCACAACAGACAGCTCCCATTTGTTATGAGACAGAAAAAAAGTGTCGGGCAGAATTGGGCCCTCATCATGTAAATGTATGGGAGAGATGCCGGCTGCTGTACCAAATGCTGGCAGTTAAAGTCTAATGACTGTGGAAATGGTAATCATCTTGAAAAGCACTTGAGCGGCCTCCCATGGCAAACGCTCAGCGCTCGCAGTCAGGGACGCAAGAGCACACACGCTAATCTCCAAAGAAACTTTTCTTTTCTCCGTTCACCGCGCCCCTTTTTGCTCTCACTGTTTTTTCGTGTGTGTGTGAGTGTGCGACAAAGAAACGCACAAAAGCACGGAGAATGTTCAATTGCTTGTGAAATTTAAATGGAGAGATTACACAGCTGCTCAAATGCCACGTTTGTGCCGGCTCATTCGTTTTGTTTTGCACTCTCACCATCTCTTCTGTCTGTCCCATCCTTCTTTCCTTCATTCTGTCTTTGGTTTCCTCTCTCTGTAGCTGGTGGTCCGTGGGGCGAGCGGTATGCCGCTGTACTGTGAAGCGAAGCAGGCGGCCGGCACCTACCAGACTGTGAAGCTGCAGTGGTTGAAGGGTCTACAGGAAGCAGGATTAGGGACCTGGGTCAGAAAACCTCCCGAGCAGGAAAACTTCACTCTGACTGTATGAATGCTGAAGCCTAACCTGGGCGTAATCGTCCCCTCGTCACCACCAAAACCAACTTCACCTGCCGTCCGGTTGCCACAGAAGCCCTTTCTCACCCTAAAGTCAACAACATCCCACTGCCAAAAAATCTCCGCAGGGAGATGACAAGAGTCGCGACTAGGTGGTAAACCTTGTTCTGTCAAACTCTCACAAAACGTGTATTTGTTGCTACCAAGGTAAGGGTGAGGTATGGAAGCATTTTGTACCTTGCCTTTCATAGCTTCTGGAGCAAAGGGTATGGTTAGCGAAAATTTTATCCCCAAACTCCGCCCCACAGGAGATTTTACACATTTCACTGGTCATGTCAATCCAGATTGTCTACACAACGCTAAAACAAATACCAGCCTTAACTTTAACCTGAGTACAGCGTTGGTAGCGCATCCTGAAAGATAACATTACTGTCTGTCGCGATTGAATACCTTCATGATTTTTCTGGAATCTAAACTTTTAGACAGGTGACTGTTATTGAGTGGACCGATTCAGTCGACTCAAATACGCAATACGGTTAAATTTGCCCTTATGAAAATTAACCATGGTTTTATTATGGTAAAAGTGTAGTAACCATGTTTTTTTGGCAGATTGATTACCATTTGTGACCCTGGACCACAAAACCAGTCATAAGTCACATGGGTATATTTGTAGCACTAGCCAACAATACATTGTATGGGTCCAAATTATCGATTCTTCTTTTATGCAAACAAATCATTAGGATATTAATTAAACATCATGTTCCATGAAGATATTTTGTAAATTTCCTACCATAAAAATATAAAAAAATAAATTTTTGTGAGTGGATATGCATTGCTAAGGACTGCGATTTTGTCAATATTTTGATTTTTTTTTTTTTTTTTTTGCACCCTCAGATTACAGATTTTCAAATAGTTGTATCTCAGCCAAATATTGTCCTATCCTAACAAACCATACATCAGTGGAAAGCTTATTTATTCAGGTTTCAGATGGTGAAATTTCACAAAACTGACTCTTATGACTAGTTTTGTGGTCCAGGGTCACATTTGCATCATGGTTAAACTATGGTTAGTGTAGCAAAACCATGGTTCATTTGTGGTTACAGTACCATGGTTTAACTACAATAACCATGTTTTTTGTTTTTGTTTTTTTATTTGTATTAAAACCATGATTTATTTTTGTAATGGGAATGTTTGTGCATCATTAATTACATCCATACCAGATTTCAAGATTGACATCCTATTCTAGCTAATCAAAAAAAAAAAAAAAAAAAACTTTTCTCAACCAGCTAATAAGCTATGCTGTTTGTTTGCTAAATAAAGCAAACTGAAAACACATGAAAATGTTTCATTTTTAGCTGTCACAATATGTGATGTTATTTAAAAGGCACTAATTAGCATATTTTTATAATTAAGAACAAACATAACATAAAATGATTTTCTAGCATTTCTAATGAGGCTCAAGATAGAATACCCATAAAAAGTTATCTCTGACAGAACTGTTTTGATGTCAAAACAGGATTTTACAAGACATCGACAGCAATGGATAGCCTACGCAAGCTTCTGATATGGTATTCTCCCATAGCAAACTGTGGTAGAAGAAAACTTTTCTGTCATATTTCAAATAACTGCTGATATATTACTATAGTAAACATAACATTTTAATATATTATATTAAACCATAATATTTAAGTAATGAGAAGCTTTAAATACCTTTAGTGTGAAGGTGTATTGCTGTGTCCTGTCATGCAACACTTCAAACTAAAACGTACATTTTGGCTGCGTTCCACTCCAAATCTTTATGCCCTATATGCTTATAAGTTGTTGGAGAAAATATATAAAATCCTATAGGTATATGAGCTGTTGGAGAAAAATAAAATGACACAAATGAAATTAAATATCAATAGTATAAACTGTGACTGTGAATATAAGCGTATAGCTACAAATATTATGCAAATAAATCTTAACATAATTAATATTATACACTATTATGAGATTCATTCTCAAAATAATCAATATATCATACACTTCAGTTAAGCGCGATCAGTTTGAATTCTGGGATATAGAGCTGCTTGAAGTGTACATCAGAGTAGACTCGCTCCCTCGGTCAACATCGAAGGGACGTCCCATAGACTGTAAAAAAAGATGGACGACGCGACACCGCTTCCTTCCATTGTAATGAACTGAACGTAAAACATTCAACGATGGGCGTTGACATGTTACGTAAAAATGTCAGTTTGGAGCCTGGGCATGCGCAGAAGGAATCATCAGTGGAGGCCGGAGGCGGAGTCGCGGTATCAAACTTTTGCCCAGACGACTGCGTCATCATTGATGTATTTTAAATAGGCTATATGAATTATACACAATTTAAAATTCTACCTATAAAATAATTCTGTTTCTAGAGCGATAATATTTTTGAAACAGCAAATTTAGTAGATAAACTTAATATGCCACTAGAAACAACTCTAAAATGTCAGAAATGGTATTTTAAATCAAGTTGAACGTTACAGGAGATCAACAGTGCTGTATAATTAATTAGAGTAGGCTATCATTAATTTTGTCCTGCTAATTATTATTTTATACACATAAAAAAATTAGTAACTGCCAGATAACGATCACCTGCTTTTTCCCGACATGGCTAACGTTAGGGGTGTTATCTTAACTGATAACATTTATTAACTAGCTTATAAAGCCCACATTTAACGTTACCGAAAAAAGCTCAGTCAGATCCTGTAGGTCGGTTAGTACAGTTTACTGCTGAACAACTCATTTTTTCGGTGTGAAATAACACAGAAATCGAAAATATAATAGTATTAGTAGTTAATATTAATAGTAGTTACATATCTTCAATCTCTCCTCGAAGCTCCGACAGTCCTCAGAGAAGCTGTCAATCACAACTGTCAATCATGACGACACGCCCTGTTTCTATAGCATCAAATTGCTAGCTAAAATCAAACTTACCACAAAAACGAACAAATGAACATATATCAGCGTGATAACAATTAACAACTACCTTAAATGACTAAAACCATCTTTCAGAAAATGTTATTTGAAGTGTAATTTATTTATTTTTTATTTTGACTCAAGTGCCTTTCCTTTACATGGAGAAGGCAGGGTTTATGACCTGTACTGCATCCAGCCACCAGGGGGTGATCAAACAGCCCGCAACTTCACTTTTCAGTAGGGGTGTTCGATTTCAGGTTTTTTGGCGTCGACTCCAACTCCCGACTCCCACTGTAGGAGTCGATGGAATCGACTCCTCAACTCCATTTAATGTACATCAAAACAGGGTCATAAATAAGCCAAGATGGTAGTCCTTACACACTTAATTTATTTTTCCCTGACAGGGTGCCTTAAAATCCCCTCATTAAAACAACATGTTTAGCGAGACTGTCCAATTTAGGGATGACTTGATGAGTAGCCTATCAATGTTGCTAATTGCAGATACCTAATTTTACAGAGAGAAGTGTCACTAAAAACGAATATTATGTCAGAATTAAATAAACGAGAAAGCAGAGATTCTCTCATTATAATGGACGGGGGATGGCGCTAAACGCACATGATCATTGTCTTCAAAGTGCTTGGACACGAGAGTTAAAGATACTAAAATTAATACAATACATAAAAATGCATACAATGTACACTTATTAATGTGTTTATTTTTGATGTGAGTTTTTTATTTATAGTTAGTTTAATGAACACTGTTAACTATGGAAAATCAAATCTATATTTATTGCAATAATAAGCTACCATCAAGACTAAAGCTGACACGGAGGTATGTATAATCGCAAACTAAAGTCACTATGACTGTTATCTATTTCGAAAGTAAGCTACATAAATGTTTGTGTCAAAGTTTCTGCGACAGCTCTCTAACGCGATTCGTCAGTGTCCGAATTCCTCGCTTCATTTCGTTCACTCCTTGCTTAGTGCACTTAACCATAGACATTATGCACTGAACTGCCATGTATTATGTAGGCTATGGATTCGAGAATCGGTTAACAAATGAGCGATTCCGGACACAGCAACAAAGTCGAAACCGAGAATCGATTCCTGTGCTGGTGTCGACCCCGACTCTGGGGCTATTCAGAGTCGAGGAATCGACTCTTTTGGAGTCGACTCCCCATCACTAGTTTTCAGGACGTATGTCCATATTCGTCCACTTCACGAAGTGGAACACACTTCAAAATGGCGGCAGGGATTCCCCCGAGGGGAAGTGCTTAGGTAAGTTTGAGAGTGCATGTCTAAAAGTGGAGTGCAAAGCAGCCATTTTCTCACAATTTCCATACACTGCACTGCACCGGAAACAATTGAGGCTATGAAATGTCCATATGACATGTTGATTACCACAGAAAATAATTAGGATATGTCCCCAAGTATTCAAACAACAAAAATTGTTACAGTGACACACTTGGGTAGTTTAGTGTTAGCTTTTGGGGGAGCTCTGGGAAACATCGTATGTATTCTCTCTTGAGACCTTTGGCAGAACGAGGTTTACCAGCGACGTGATCGACAACGAGGGAAAATGTGAGAAACGGGGACAATTTTTTTCACAACACAGCAGATGGAAAGATGGTCACCTCTCTCTCACTCCACTGACGGCTCTCCTGTAGCCGTCATTCAAACGTGTGTATGTGTGTTAACCTTCGCCAAAGTGAAAGGCAGCCGCCGTCTTGTCATTATCTGCCCGTTTCCGGATGGCCTGGCCCTGAAGAGCTCCGACACGCTGTCCAATTAGAGGTCCTGTCAGAGTGATGCGTCCCTCATTTTCCTCTCTCTCTCTCTCTCTCTCTCTCCTTTGCCTTTGGTTCATTGGTACAATGAGAAAAAAGAAGGAACAAAAAAACAGAGGGTTGACATTGCAAAGACAGGTTAATTCAGCTCCATTTTGGGTGTGCAGGCTAGAGCTAATGTAAACGGTGCCATTACGACACCCCGGGTCTCTTGCCGTTTTTTGGCTTGGTACAGCTTGCTCTTTAATACCTCAATCCCGCTCACAGGTGGCGTGTCATTTCTCTTTGTGTGTCAGTGCTGTATCTTTACACATGGTGTTCTGGGCAGAGACCTGCGTGAAAAGAAAGGGAAACGTCGCCGGTTTGATGTAGACACAAAAGACGAAAATGGAGTTAAGAGTGCGAGTAGAGATCTGTGATTATGGAGTAATTTGTAGTTAATGGATTCATTTACAAACCGAGCACATTACAAATGGCTTTGTAAAGCCCCGACCCAACCTTTGAAACGCATGCCACTTTACCAGAGGTTTAACCAATGATTCTCCTGCATTCGTTTATTTCATTTACAGATACTTCTCATTCATAACTGATTCTTTAGATTTACGTTTTTTGTTTTAGTATGCATGTTTTAACCTCAGTTTATTTGTTTAAGTTATTACTATTCATCTGTAAAGATGTTTATTGTTCTATATCAATACAATCATCCCACTCCCTGATTATTATATTTTAACTGACTGGCAACCCTTCCTTTCTTTGCATAATTTGTTACTCATGTATTCTTTAATAAGCTTTCAGTATATATTTTCGAAAGCCACTTTGTCAACCCTTGCCGAGATGTCATGTGGCCACCCTTTACAAACAGCTTGAGATGTTACAGGGACACCTAGTGGTGGCAAATATATTTTCAAGTCTCACTCAGACCCGTTTAGTGTCTCACCTGATGTTCTATATTTTTTTAAATGATGATGAATCTATCCAAGATTAAATGTGATAAACGTTGTACCCATAGAAATATGTTATCAATAGAAAGATGGTGAAACTGACCATTCAAACATGACATTACCTTTCTTCTGCCCTTTTCTGTATTTATTTTTTTTTAATTCCAAATAATTGCTCAAAGGATCATCTTGATCATGTTAAAAATATATGGTTCATGGCTATTTTCAGCAGTTTGAAATTTCCATAACTTGAAAGACTGTTAATGCACTTTTTTTTTTTTTTTTTTTTTTTTTTTTGCAACATTCATTTTATGTTTGAATTAAGCGTTTTCTTCAAAACACCAGAATCAGAAAAATCCCGGACGAACCTACATCAAGTAATTCAGTCTTAAGGCATGATTGAATGGCAATATTGTACTAATGACTGTACATTTTGTAAAAATTTGTAGAAAAAAATACAGAAAATTAAAAGAATAACCTTAAGATCACTCAATAAAGTGTAAATTTTAACCCAAAAGCATATGCTGCTAAGGTCTGTACATTGCACTTGAGTAAAAAGTGAATGTTTATGTGAATAAAAACAAAAATAATCATGTTGTGTTATACCTTGACTTAATTCCTCTTTGTTGTGTGTGTATATGTATATATATATATATGGGTCACTGTCATGTTTTTTTTTTGTCCAAAGGTCTTAATAATAATAAAAAACAAAGCTATGACATCCAAAGTATGTAAGGTAGTACAACTAGATCTCTTTTATTGAATCCAAAAGGTTTTAATTACATTTTGTAATTTTAAAGTGTCAAAAGGTCATTTGGTTTATCCGTCCGAAGGCCAATACAGCCATTTCATTTGTGATTTAAATATCTTAAAATGTAATAAATGTATATATATTTTTTTTATTCTGGCATGATTTTATAACATCATATATTAACAGTGCAAATGGTATTAAATTTGTGTAGAAGTCATTGATTTGTTATGAGAAAGAATGTCCGAAAAAATTAATTTCATTGATGTCATTCGGAGTAACCAATATAAACTGACCATTTTGGATCAAGTCATGTGGGCAGTATCATGTGACAGGATGTGACATCATTCAGACACCTGCAAAGGACCACATGGTCATGAAGTAAAGTAACTAACTCTCTCAACTATTTGAAAATGCATGTTTTCACTTGTTCATACACATGTCCCGAAACATCAGGTCATTCAGTACAACCGCAATAAAACGTAAAATTTTAAAAACTTGTACTAAATATAAAAAAGTTTGTCCTTTTGCTAGCAAGCAAGACTTCAGCCTGTTAGCAATGTTTGAAAATATTGTCATTCGGTATAACTAAAACCGAAATTTTGGTTAAACTGAATGACATTTTTGGTGACAAATTTTGTCCATCGTGTAAAAAAAAAAAAAAAAAAAAGACAATAGCAGTGTTGATTGATTATAAAAAAAACATTAACACTTAATAAAACTACAAAATGAATTATATCTCCATTATGTTTTTTTGTTTTTTTTTTGTTTTTTTTTTAATTCTTATTCATCAGTGACCTATATATACTTTTTATTAAATCTAATGAAAGAACATTTAAAAGTACGGAAGAGGATTAGGGCCAAGCAATAATAAAAAAAATTAAACCATCTCGAGATTAAAGTTGTTAAATTTCGAGAAAAAAGTCGAGATAAAATGTTGAGAACAAATTTGTTAAATTATGAGAAAAAAAGTCGTTAAGTTTCAAGAAAAAAAGTCAAGATAAAATGTTGAGAATAAAGTCATTAAATTACGAGAAAAAAAGTTGTTACATTTCGAGAAAAAAAGTCAAGATAAAATGTTGAGAATAAAGTCATTAAATTACGAGAAAAAAAGTCGTTAAATTTTGAGAAAAAAAGTCAAGATAAAATGTTGAGAATAAACTCGTTAAATTACGAGAAAAAAGTCGTTAGATTATGAGAACAAATTCGTTAAATTATGAGAAAAAAAGTCGTTAATTTCGAGAAAAAAAGTCGAGATAAAATGTTGAGAATAAAGTCATTAAAATTACGAGAAAAAAGTTGTTAAATTATGAGAACAAATTTGTAATTCAACGAATTTGTTCTCACAAAACATTTTTTTTCCAAGTCGTTTTGTTAACGACTTTTTTGCTCATAATTTAATGAGTTTATTCTCAACATTTTATATCGACTTTTTTCTCAAAATTTAACAAGTTTTTTCTTGAAATTTAACCACTTTAATCTCGCGATGGTTTAATTTTTTTATTATTGCTTGGCCCTAATCCTCTTCCGTATAAAAGCCAGGTGTTTTTTTACACACTATTTGTCAAGTGATTGGATTAATCAAAACGACGTGGCCATTGAAAGACATTTTCACTTTATTCTGAAGCCCAGCAGTGAGTGATTTAATTGATTCTATATCTCTACATTGTCATTATATGATGCAATATGTTTTTCAAATACAGCAAATTAAGTTACTCTCAAATAAAAAATAATGGCTCAATACAGAATACCCCACAGAACATTATACCAAGTTAGAGACAACTAAAATGTTGAAGATCAGTGTCACTTTAAGGACGTTCTGATGGGTCATATACGTACATGATGACAGCTTGTGTTGTTTGACAGCTGCATAAAAGATGAGTGTTTTCTATGCGTTTTTGCGTACATTTTAAGTCTAAAGTCAAATACAGCCCATTAAACATGGACATCACACAAATATACATCGCATAATAAACATCTTTTTGTTAGACCTAACAGATTTAACAGACAGTCTACGTGAAAAACTGACACTTCCCACCAGTGTTTCTAAGTAAAGTCCAACGTAGTTGTGGTGAAAGTCCAGTAATGCAGTAACAATGCAGAGTGTAACACACTGATGGAAGAGCTTCCATTTAAGGTTTTTTTAAAGTCATTTGAGTGAGGTTTCTGTAGATACGGCTAAGCACAGTGGTTCACACATCACAAGTAGTCCAAAGTACATCAGAAAGCCTGTCAAGCGTCAGTAGATCACACTGAGCAAGGCATTTGGTCAGATAATTATCGACAAATATTACAATATCGAAAATTCAGCTGCAAATACATCTCTTCCAAGTAAAAACTACAGCAACGTGAACTTGTTCTGAATTCAGATGAATTGGACTTGAAAGCCCTCGAAATGGAAGTGAACATCAATCGTAGGGCTTCATAAACAGTCACAATACTTAAAGTCTTACACTTCAGCTTCTTTTTTTGTTTTCAATAGGGTGAACGAGATTACACAGCAATTGTACAGCATTTTGCTTCACATATTTGACAGAGAGGTGGGTTTGTCATGCAAATGGACTTCGGCAATACTGACAGAAGCTGATTGGCCGCTTCAACGCCGGTTCCAATCAGAACATCAAGAAGGTGTGGATCCGTAAATGCGTTTAACCGACTTCCGTTCACAAAGGCAGAGTGCTCTTATGTTTCTTTCGCACATTTCATCTCTATAAAAAGCAAAGCAGAAATCTATACAAAACAAAAAAAAATCTAAAATGCTGTCGAAAAAATAAAAAGTCATCTGTACAAAGAAACAAACTGAACATTGCACAACAAAAATACCACTAAAGTGAACAATTACTTGAATGTAACAGCGCCAAGCCGTGAAGGAACGTTTCGGCAATGTCCTGTTCTCGCAGGATTCACGAGTCGCAGTTTGAATCATGCAAACGTAAAAAGACAAGACTTCACCAAACTATATGACCGGCGCAGGGGTAGATATGCAGAATATCCATGAAAAACACTTGAGTCTTCCTCACACGTTCAAGGCATGATGACCACAGGACAGTGACTGGGATGAAGCACTGAATCGTATCACACACACAACGTGAACGTGTTCTTTAGTTAAATCTACTGAAGGTGTGGCACTGAAGAACGTGTTCGAGGATTCAGCCATGATTGCGTGGATTGGCCGTGTTAAGCTTGTGTAAAACTCTTCACATATGGGTCGGGGTGTGAACGTGTCACTTCTCCTGCAGCAGGGCAGGGATGTTGATGTTCCAGCCGATGGCCTGGCGGTCGAAGCCACAGGTGAACAGATTACAGGCTTGGTTCTCCTCGTTCCAGGCAGAGCAGCACACCATACGCCGATGGCCCTGTACGTTAAATGCAACATGGTTGTCAGGATGCAAACAAAAGGTACAAAACAGGCTCATGCAACAGTTAAAAGGACTTTGGCCATCCTAGGTGTTCTTTGAGACGAACACAATCGGAGATATATTTAACCCTTAAATGCATGACTGTTTCGCCAATCATTCTTACATATTCGGGTCTTTATCGACCCGGATCTTTATCTAACACGGAAGGATCTCTACCTGTCGCGATAATATAAAACTCCTCTGATATTAGAGTAACAATTGCAGAAGAATAAAATAAAGCATATTTTGTTACCTTTTGGAGCTTGAAAGGGCTCCGTTTGGGCAGATGTTTTATGCCATCATCACTGTCCTCGTCAGAGCTCATTTCCCAGTAAATTCAGCAAATAATAGGCTAGTTTTATGTTTGAGGTCACGAATATGAGCCCATTCGCGATCTCAAACGTATTCTCAAAACTATATAATTTTCAACATCTTCAAAATCAATATTTTGATTGCCAACAGCTTCACCAGATCAATCCAGTAACAGTTACAGTCATATTTGATTGCGTTCAGTACTTGTTCTGCAGTAATCGTTGAGCCATTTCATGTTTCTCTTATTATTTCGTTTTCTGTCTGAATGAGTCGTCACTTCAGCATTGTGTATCAGACATTGTCACCTTGTGGAATAAATGTGAATTGCACAATATTCCATCATCTAAGATTCAATTATTGTTGTGCAGAAAAAATATACGTACACTCATACACACCTCGGGTCGTTTGCGACCCTATACAATTTTTACAAAAAATGAATACAAAAATAGGCATTCTCTTATAATTTTATGATTTTTTTTTCTTGTTATATTCTTTATAATGAATTGATTGAGGAATACCAAGAAGGTTGATGTCTAACTTTAAAAAATGAACGAGGAGGAGGGTAGTGAATGACGTCCCGGGTCACTAAAGACCCGAGGTATGCATTTAAGGGTTAAAAAAATATCTTGGCTCTTCCAAGCTTTATAATAGTGAAAGGGGGACCAGATTTTGAAACCCAAAAAAATTCATCCATCCATTATAAATATATAATCCATACTGCTCCAGTGGGGTTAATAAAGGCCTTCTGAAGCAAAGCGATGCATTTTTGCTAGAAAAATATCTATATTTAAAACTTTATAAATCCAAATAACTAGGTTCCGTCGGATGAAACGTACGCATGATGCTGGATGAAGGAGTATTGTAAGTTTCGACGCCTCTTGTCGTTCAAACAAATAGAGCTGAGCAACAAACTCAAGCTCCTCTTCTCTTATATCAAAATCCTCCGACATTTCTCTTTAAAATTTGTCGTTTTAGACTTCTAATTCGTGACCGGTGTTTTGTTTTGCTCTATCCTCTGTGCTTCCATGTTTGTCACTTTGTCATGAGTCGGGTCAGAGGTCACTCTTCCGTCGCAAATCAATGCGTACGGCTGTCTGCCGGAAGCTAGTTATCATAATTAATAAAGTTTTAAATATGGATATTTTCGTACAAAAACCCATTGCTTCACTTCAGAAGGACTTTATTAACCCCTGGAGCCATATGGATTAATTTATTATGGATGGATGCATATTTTTTTGGCTTCAAAATGTGGCCCCCCCTTCACAACCATTATAAAGCTTGGAGGAGCCAGGATATTTTTGAAATATATCTCCAATTGTGTTCATCTGAAAGAAATTCCTCTAGGAACTTTCCACCTAGGATGGTTTGAGGGTGAGCAAACCAGCTTTGGTGAGCATAAACATCAAAAAACTTCTGAACAGTAGTGTATATATTTATAAATCTGTACATATAAATATAATATTACTGTTTAATTCAAATGTTTTTTCAGTTCACTAAAAGGAGGTGTCATAAAATTGAGATTAAATGGCATAATTTTGCTTACTAAAATTTGAGACAACCAAGTTGGAATCATATATACACACACACGCAACCAGTCAAAAGTTTGGAAACATAACCATTTTTAATGTTTTTGAACAGTCTCTTATGCTCATTAAGGCTGCATTTATTTCATAATAAATACAGCAAAAACAATAATATTGTGAAATATTATTACAATTTAAAACTATGGTTTTCTATTTTAATATACTTAATATAATTTATTTCTGTGATCAAAGCTGAATTTTCAGCATCATTTCTCCAGTTTTTAGTGTCAAATGATCCTTCAGCAATTATTCTAATATGATGATTTGATAATCAGTTATTATCAATGTTGGAAACAGTTGTGTTGCTTAATATTTTTTTGGAAATATTTTTTTAGGATTCACTGATGAATAAAAGGATAAAAAGAACAGCGTTTATTCAAAATATAAATCTTTTCTAACAATATAATTCTTCATCACTTTTTATCATCCGTGCTGAATAAAAGAAAAAAGAAAAAAAATTACTGACCCCAAACTTTTGAATTTATTTTAAAGTATATTCAAAAAGAAAACCATAATTTTAAATTGTAATATTATTTCTTAATATTACTGTTTTTTTCTGTATTTATTATGAAATAAATTCAGCCTTAATGAGCATAAGAGACTTCGTTCAAAAACATTAAAAATAGTAATTTTTCCAAACTTTTAACTAATATAATATAATATAACATAATATAACATAATATAACATAATATAACATAATATAACATAATATAATATAATATAATATAATATAATATAATATAATATAATATAATATAATATAACATAACATAACATAACATAACATAACATAACATAACATAACATAACATAACATAACATAACATAACATAATATAACATAATATAATATAATACACACATTCTTAAGGAACAGCACCTCGCTAGTTTTTTCAGAGAAGGTCCATGAGGAGAAAAATAATCGAAAACAATCCAAAGAACTGTCTAGTGGTTAAAGAGTACAAGGCAACTTGACAGACATGGAGCAAAAAGAAAGGTAATAAAACCTCCCTGTGTGAAACGTACCTGTCTGTTGCTCCGTGGGAGACGGGCCAGACGGACCCCATTCATGTCAAACAGCCTGACCTGCCTGTTGTCATGCGGCAGAGCGATGATTCTTTGGTTCGCTGAGACACTTATCCTGCAGGTTAGGACAGTAAATCAATCAATAAACTCAATTAAGTATAAAGGGTAACACTTTAGTATGGAGAACACATATTCTCTATTAACTACGACTTTTGCCTCATTAAGCTCCTAATTTACTGCTTATTAACAGTTAGTAAGGTAGTTGTATTGTTTAAGTATTGGATTAAGGGGTGTAGAATATAGTCATGCAGAATAAAGCATTATTGTGCTTTATAAGTACTAATAAACAGCCAACATCGTATACACTAAGAATAAATATCAATCAACAGACAAAAAACTATCAACTAAAAATGTTATCCAAATCTTAAATACCATTTCTGGTTCAGAAGTCTGACTTATTCCTTTCACAATATTTAGATGTTGAGGAATACATTTCTCAATTTTTCAGAACTTTCTAAAACAGGCACTGTTGCCTCTACTTGTTCAGAAACAACAGTCTCAGGAAGCTGTCTTACACCTCACCAACCTGCTGCCCTTACCTATTAACGGCAGAGTCGGTGCGAATGGTAGCAATCGGAGATCTCATGTTCTTCAGGTCCCACACCTTGACGGTGCGATCGTCACTTCCAGACACCACGTTGTCCCCCACAGTGAACACGGCTGATGTCACAGTGCTGAAAGAAACAAATGGAAACATGCTCCAATCACTCTTTAACACCTGAAGTCCGAAAATATCACCCTGAACAAATGCACATGGTTTTCACAAAGTTTACATAAGATACCTATACAGATAGATAAAGACAACAAGAAGCAACCGGAAGTTACAGAAGGTCAAGGATCTTGGCTGCTAATGGGAAGGGCACCAATTTAATCCTGATCATGACTCACCAAGGAACTACTGTAACCGGGTTGTGAGATGTTATATTACTGAGATGGCAATCTTGCTGTGTAATAATTGCGTTCTTGAGCGAGACTCTTAACTCCAGAATGCTCCGGCAGGAATTGTCCCTGAATTAAGTGTGGCGTAAGGGACTTTGGATGAAATACATCAGCAAAATGGCAAGTCCCCTAAAAGTAACTAGCTCAGCACTCAAGTATTCTTTCAAAGGAAGATAGAGTCTCTCTTTTACTGGCATGAAAAATGACCGTACAGACTGACTAGAGAGGGCTCAAGGTGACCACAGTCCTACTCTTTGCAAAACCCAATGGATCAGGAAGCAGATCATGTGAGCTCCACTGTCTGCACTCCCATTGATTTTCTTTGTTTTACTCAAACTTTTTTGGTCATGCCCATCTTTAAAGTGGAATCGGCATTCGGTGCCGCTTTATAAAGGCAGTGGCATTGTTGAACATTGTCAAACAGGTAATATATAGTCTCGGCATGTTCTCTGCCTGATGCATATTAGTTGTGTCTCAATTCGCAGGTTGCATTTGTCGACTGAATACGTCATCAAGGATCCATCATTTCAGAAAACTAGCCATTATAAAATTGACGATTCCCTGTGTGGAAATTTCGTAAATTGTTCTAATTTCTTTGGAATGCAATGGTTACTTTAGTCTTCGAAATGAGTCACAGCAATTGCACAAAAAAATGGCATGATCTGGTGGAACTCACCAGTTTCAATCTGACTGGTTCGCTTCTACACAACTTAAAGGGTTAGTTCATTAAAACATGAAATTTCTGTCATTAATTACTCACCCTCATGTCGTTCCACACCCGTAACACCTTTGTTTATCTTTGGAACACATATTCAAATATTTTTGATGAAATCCAAGGGTTTCTGAACTACATTTAAGCAGCAACGTCATTGCACCTTTTGAGGTCCAGAAAGGTAGTAAAGACATCGTTAAAATAGTCCATGTGACTACAGGACAATTTTAACGATTTTAAATATTTTGGACTATTTTAACGATGCCATTAATTCCTTTCTGGACCTCAAAAGGTGCAATGAAGTTGCTGCCTATTTGTGGGTCAGAAACCGTCGGATTTCATCAAAAATATCTTAATTTGTGTTCCGAAGATGAATGAAGGTCTTACGGGTGTGGAACGACATGAGGGTGAGTAATTAGTGACAGAAATTTCATTTTTGGGTGAACTAACCCTTTAAGGATTCAAGGTGGACAGGTTTGGACTATAGTTGGTCATCTTCAGACGCGTTCATACTGACGTCGGTTGACTCTAAAGGTGATGATACACAGGACAACTTTTTGAGCAATGTTGCTTGGGCACTTTCCCATTGAGAATGAGCAACAAATTTAAATCTGGATACTTTAGATCAGTCATGGGCAATTTCTTGAGATCATCCAATCAGAATGCTGAAAGCCGATCACGTGGCCGGCTTGGAGACTTCAGAAAAAATTAAAACAAGATGGCGGCCTCTCAGCGGCAGTGGAGCGAAGAAAAGGAGAGTGAACTTATATCTTTTTTAGCTGGTAAGTTGTCATGTGTCAAGCCAAAACAGGGAATTTACCTCATTTAATGCTTAAAATACCCAATTTAATGTGCGTTGGCTGTAATTTAGCCATCGAATGTTTTCAGTTTTCAATACTAAAAAGACATGTTCTGTTTAAAGTCTGTAGTGGCGTAGGCTGTAGGGAGTATGGCATGTGAATGTAGCTTTTGACGTGATCAACGCAGGTTCGAATCCGCCTTTTGCCAAACTCGCTCTTCTCTCTTTTCCTATCACAAATCAGACCGGAAAGGGAATTATTATAAATAATAAAAATGAAGAAAATTTTTGAAAAGTTGAAATAAAGTGCCTAACGAATGTTTATAATAAAGTATTTATTGGGTTGGCAATAGATTTTCTCCTCTCTGATTGGTTGCTGCCAAATGTCCTTTGTCTCATCAGGTTGCCCGTTGATGGCAACATTTCCCAGCAACACTGTTCAAAAAGTTGCCATGCGTATCATCACCTTAAGTAGGCATTCTTATTAGTTGCATTATCCAGCTAATTATGAGGCAGAAAACATGAGCTGCACTGTCTACAATACCATTCACCACATTGTACCATTGCGTATTAGCAAGTAAGATTTGTATCAACTTTTGCTTTAAATTGCCAACTCTCATTGAAAAAAAGTTTGGAAAGTGACCGGAAGCAGGGGCGTCGCTAGTTGGGGGAAATGTGGAGAGAGGACCCAGAGATCACAATGTTACCCTTCTTGTTAACTGAACAAAAGGGCCAGAAAACATAGCAGCTCCACTGACCAGAAGTCAAAGTTGTCTATACAAGCAATCAGTCTTAAGATTGTGGAAAGAGGAGAATCATTGGTCAAAGTGTTCCTATGTCAGAATATGTTGCAGAAGAAATATCCTTTAATATCCTAAAATAATTTTTGTGCACATGATGAAAGCATTGCGCTATCCCTCTACATCTTGTGACACAACATCCTCATTGAATGTCAGTGACTTCACAGAATTCCCAGAGCATGCAATCACCTTAAGTGGCCAATTCTTGGCCAGAATAAGCTATGATGTAGATCAGACTTTATGCTGATAACCAAAGGTCTGGCTACGTGAGCTTATCTAGTATGTGACTTCTGTAATGAGGCTTGAGTTGCTACTGGAATTGAATCTTCCCGACAAATTATATTATTGTGATTATGAAATTAAACTCATCTTTCCCTGGTTGGTAAGACCACCCTCTGCTCCTGTACAGGGCATGAGAGCACCAGCAGCTGGGGCAAAATGAGGCATAGAGAGTGTGTGTGTGATTTGAGACAGTCTGGGTGAACAGCAGGAATGTCAGCAACCCTCAGGGTCACAGCGCACATTTAACTGCTCCGCTCAGCACACACACTTCCATTTAATGGACCTTAATATTTCTAATCTATCACGTCATTCCCTGCTGACATTTCTCTCCTCTTTGTATTCCCTTCTCTCAGGAGAGAAAAATGAAGAAAAAAAAAAGAAAAGGGCCAGAGTTGGTGCTCCACTCGCCTCTAGCCGTGCTAATTTGAATTGACATGATATTAAGGTTTAATTAGGGGCTAAATTCCACTGCATTAAAGATTTGGAGTTGGGTTTGGCCGTATTTAACAGCTTTGCTCGGCTCGCTCCGGCACAGTTCACATCCAAAGTGAAGCGTGGAAACACTTTCTGACATCGTGGGTTGCCACCGGAAAGTAAGGGTGGGGGCGGTGGTGGGGCCGATAATAGATTAAAAGCTTGATTAAAATCCTATTACAACTCAAATGATATTTTGGGAATGTTCCGTTTCCCCTGGGACCACTGACAAGCAAGGTCGAGACTCATTAGAGGAAGAGCAGCGTGTGTGTTTAATAGAGATCCAGTGCTGGAGAATAACCAGGTCTTTAAAACAATTACTAACGTAGTTACATGTGGTCATGCTTTTGCTGATGCTGGGAAAGACAAGATGTAGGTTTCGTAATTATAATTGACAATTATGAATTTCATATATTTAAAACAAAGTTTATTCTGTGTACATAGTAAAGGAATGTCTAAATCCAATCTAGTATTATTTTCTTTCTTCCTTGGTCTGTACTATGAAAATGAATAAGGATGGATGAACATGGTCAATTCTTCAAAAATGACAATAAAGCACCATAAAAGTGACCAATATGACTTATACTACATTACAAGTTTTCTGAAGTCATACGATTGATGTGACGAACAAAAGTCTTTATTTACCAATAATCTCGCCCTCCACCATTACTCTCAAATCCTATTCGTGCCTCCACATAACAAAAATTTAAACGCAACTTCCAATGGAATTAGACTAGTTATTGCACATCTCCATTTATATCTGTTGGCTGGAGACTAAACTTTTTTACGTTCAACATAAGAAAGCCATATGGGTTTAGAAAGACAGTTTGACTGAACTATTCCTTTAAGATTCAACAAATAGAAGTAGTCATTAAGCAGTTCACTTATTACAGATTCAGTCCCCATTATGTAACCTCAAGTGTCAAGCGTCTTGATCGAGGGTCCATAAATGAATCCCTACTTGGTTCAGACCTACACCCTTTTGGCCTCCAGCCTGAATCTTTAACCACTAGTCTGCATCTGCGAAACAGAAATAGGTGGGCTTGTCATCCAGAATTTACGTGATCGGTCTCAAAGGAGACACCAGCTGTGATATTTCTTCAGTGAGAAACCCATTCTGACACATTCCCCAAGACAGCAGGTGTGTCTCCCTCTGTCTGTCTGAAATCGAGCACACTGGCGATACTCTCATAAGCATCCTGACAGACAGATAGTGTGTCTGACAGGAAATGCCCTGCAGATGAAAGAGGAATGAGGCAGCAAACACTGCGTGCCCCTGTGTACAGCGCCTCTCATGTCATGTATCATTTGTACTGTGCCACTCATTAGCATTTGCACCATCATTAGATGATTAAGGCCCTGATATACTCATTGGTAGTTCTTTTTTGCTCTTTGTTTAAGGGTAAAACAAAGTTCAGAATACATGTGCAGCGATATACTGTTATCGAACATCTGACGCCGCCCACACTGCTGAAAGCGATGTTTAGATTAATATGTAAATATGTGCTGCACGCTTTCCTCTCAGTAACAAAATTAACACTACAAAAATGAGAAAACAGCAAGCATTTTTTTTATAGAAATCATAAGAAAAACATCAGATCATAACAACATGGATATGTTAACAGGAGCTCTGCAAATCAGCACTCCAGTAAAGTCACGCCATGTTCATTTATATGCAAACTTTTTTTGAGAGTTTGCTTTGGCAAGCCATTTCGAACTCCCAAAACGAACATCGTTTTGGCCTGATTTTGTTCGAAGCTGCATCAAATCAGTTCATTCTTTGATTTCGTTATATTGGGGCCATTAGGGGACGACATTTTAGGCCATTCTGCCACCATTTTGTGCACCAATATGCACAGGCTATAGCAGGGCTCGTCAACCGGCGGCCCGTGGGCCAAATATGAGCCGCCAATCATCTTCATCCGGCCCGCGGCACCCCAATCTCCTCCTTTCCTGGCGGTGCGGCTGAATTTGGTTAGAAACCATGGCCGCAGTGGCGCATGCAGGTGTACGGCTATATACGCGCTGTTCGTACCATGCACGCTCCTCCGACTCACCTGAGAAACGCTTTCAGTCCAAATATTTCAGCAGTTATTATGCGCGTCCCGTATTTCTGTTGACTTTCTTTTCCGTGAACTGGCTAAACGCGCTTGCATAATGATATGAAACGATTTGGATTCGTTCGGACCGCTCTGTCACCGAATCATCTGTAGATATTTGTCGGTCAGTAACAACAAATACAGAACAAATAGCGCCGTTTTCATGTGTTTAACTATTTAATTTTGAACTATGCAGCACGGCCCAGTGGATAACGGAACGGAAAGGGAGATTAGCGTTTCAATTCGACACACGCCTCTCGTTTACAAAGTACAAATCACTCGATGATTAAACTAGTTGTAAATTGGATGAAACAGCCTCAAAATTCCAAACCAGACTGATGAGGAAAACAGGAGAAATGTGCCATGAATGAAGATAGAAGCCTTTTAAATTCCAAAATCACCACCCTTTCAAACATTTACCATGAATGAACTGTAGTAAATTACCATGGTTTGTGTAAATGTGGAATATTTATATTGAAAACTGTTATAGCCATTTATATTGCAATATTTATCAGGTGGGTAGGGGAATATATAATTCATGTCTTTGTTAAGGTGTCGTTTGTACCTGTGTTTGGGTGTTTTTTTATAGGCCTATATAATATATAATAATATACTATCATTAGACAGTGGTAGTGAGTAGCCATGTATGGTTTTACCTTTGGTTACCAAGTCTCACTGTGAGAATATTTTCATTTAAGCCTAATAATTAATAAAATAATTTTTACCAATAAGATCCTCCCCTCCCCTCTCCCAGCCCACCTCAACTTTTTGATTTGATAATCCGGCCCTCGAATGAAACTATTTGAAGAGCCCTGGGCTATAGGTTTACAGGGTCACGTTTTTCAAGTCAAATATCAAGTTCCAAGTCCAAGTCAAGTCTCAAATTCTGTTTTGGTCTCAAATACAAGACCTCAATGACTTTCATTCTTCTGTGGAACTCAAAAGGAAAACTTTTGAAGAATGCACAATAAAATGTAAAAGTTTTACCCAAAAGCACCACAAAAGCATCATAAAAGTAGTCCATATGACATCTGTGCTGTATACCCAGACTTTTAAAGCCATATTATGGCTGTATATGAGGAACAGATCTAAACTGATCATCTTGTCACCTTCATGAATGAGAGTCAAATCTTTTCAATGACTTGGTTGATTTGGTTAAGCAAATAATTTCCTAACAATTTGCATGATATCTTTACGTGACCACTGTCAGCATGAAAAACTAAACAAGATAGAATAGACTTTTATCAAGTGCTCATCTAGATGCATTCAGTTTGGCCTTCAGATTCAGGTTTCTATCTCTGGTCACACACAGTATACACTACTTAGCTCTAAAACTGTCTCTCTTTAAAGTTTTCAATGCTTATGCTGCAAACAGCAGAAAAACTGGGCAAAGGCTTGAATGTTTCATCTAAGTGTCCATATGTCGTAATGCTGCGCTCGTGGTGTGTCATGATGCTCTGGGTTAGTGAAGTGAGACAGGCATATGTCAGCTGTACGGCACAACTGAGATAAACTTCACTCACTATAAGAAACTGTACAGCAGTTTATGAGCCTTGGTTTGCAAAAAATAGAAATGCGTTGTTATTAGTACTGATGGTTTGAATCTAGCTACAGTGCTGTGAAAAAGTATCTACGCCCCATAAAAAGTGTACGTCTATATCCATCATATAAGAAATACAGATATTGGATTTGAAATTCATTAAAGGGTAAGCTAAGACTGAGTATGCTGAATTTGTAAGGACACTGCAGCATTCGTAATATCATGCCACATTCTGCGGTGTCTTTTTTAAAAACACAATTCATAAAAAAAAAAAAATTCAAAATATGCAATACACTTGACTATACTGAAATGTTGCAATCCTGCATATTTAAAGTTCTCATGCTTTTAATTGAGCTTAGAAGTCACAAGGTGACCCATCAATCTTCTATTGCTCACAAGTCTTTGTGTGATGCAAATTTTCAAGTCAGAGTTCATTAAACTCTGGAATGCAGTGAAATTCATATGAAGTTGGGTCTCCTGTCAACTGAATTTGCATGTGCATTAATTGAAGTCAGTGGAACAAAAAGTTAATGTGACAATCGTTTAGTTCACTCAAATGAAAATTCTGTCATTTCCTCATTCTGTAATCATTTACTTGTTTTAGGGTGTCTTCAGATCCATAGATTGTTTGCATTGTTCCGAAACAGGGAATTAATTAGTTACAATATTGCATTTTCCTCTTGGTTTGGTTCGTTTTCACAAAGCAACATTTCAAAGTGTACCAAAATGTGTTTATGCAAGTCACATGCGAAAAGAACTGTTCTCTTATTGGACAGAGTTCCCTCTGCATCATCCATCAAGATGACAGACAAGTTCGCTCCACAAGCTTATTGTGGCTTATTTGTAGTCGTTGACACACACGTAAAGACTATATCCCTGCATTATTATGTAGCGCAAGCGCTAAAGATGCAAATGCAATGGTCAAACACATCCATTTAGTACACATTTACATAGAAAAACAAATGAAAAATATTGCAGTGGAATGAAAAAAATGTGTTTTGTGTGAATGGCCCCTAAGATTTTCATTTATTTTTGAAACACATGAAAATATCTGAATGAAACTTGAGTGATTTCTGTCTCTCCATTCTAAGTCGATTCACCCAAAACTTTGCCAGTTAAAAACGTTCATAAAGAAATCCATTGTTTATTATACAGCTATGTGGAGCTGGATTTTGGATTCGATTGTGGGCGGGGCTACCCATTATGGGGTAAAAAGAAGAAACCACACAACTTGGTAAATGTGTGTTTATGAGCGTGTATGTGTGTGGTGTTGTAGAGTCATGACTTGATGAATGAGTGGAGGAAGTGAAGGGAAGTGAGGATAGCAGGATGTCAGATGGATAGGAAGTCTGAATGATGGGAAATCAGGATCAGGAGATGAGTGTGTGTGTGTGTGAGAGAGAAAGGTCTAGCATGACTCATGTATGCGTGCTATGCATGGACCGACAGACATGCTCAGCTTGAATGAACATAAACTCAGCCTGTGTGAAGGTGTGTAAGTGTGTGTGTCTGGTCTTTAGGAGGTCCTCAGCTCCTGCCAGGAGCGCTGCAGAGCTCATTCATCTTACGGTCCCAGTGCAGCAGAGCATTCACTCCCACTGACAGCACAACACCCTCTCTATGTCTCTCATGCGTGACTCAATCAACCCACACACACACTGCACTGTACACCACTCATTACAACCAACAGCTGTCTCTACAGCCCACACACACACATCTGCATGCAGGAATACTCATACATGCTGCTATCTCCTGTCAAACATCTCATTCATTAAGCTTTTCGATGCACTTCGAAGTCAAACTTTCCATGTCAGGCGTTACATATTCAGAGGAAAACTCATCTCCAAAATGCTAGGGAGTTGTAGGTGGTTATCATGGCATTGTTATTTAGTTGGTAAGGTGTTCTGAGTGTTTTCTAGCATGTCCCATTGACCAAAAGTCAAGAGTCTATTCTAAAGTGTCTATGATATTATGGGACTGTTGTGAGATTTCTAGGGCCCTATGAAATGGGTTTCATTTTTTCCCAAAATGTAGTGTTCAATTTAATGGTTCAAGGATGTATAATCAATTGAAATCAATTTAATAATTTATCCTTTTTTTGTCGCTTTAATTTTCTGGATTCTGTGATTCATTACATTTTATGATGTACTATTTAATTCATCTTGAAAAAAATGTAAATGAAATTTGAACAATTCCTTTCAATTTTTGCCACACAAAGTCTTGTTTACTGCTTAAATTGCTGAAAATCCTGTGATATTCTGTAAATACTGTTTTAATAAACTGTATTATTGTTTTTAATTTTAGAAGCACATTCTATTGTACAATAGTAATATATTTCCATCACAATTTCAAATTAAATCAAACTTTCTCTGGAGATGAAGCTCATGTGGTCCTCGTAGATGCTGAAAACACTAAAGCTACTTTTCACACATTTCTTTATTTTGCCACTCCAATGTCTGATTACATAGAGAAAAAACATGAGAAAAACTGATGCACAGGTGTGAAAGTGTTGACATGAGTGCGAGCGCGTGTCTGTGTTGAGTGTTGCTCAGGGCTCAGTGACGAGTGAATTCAGCGGCCCAACATAATTAGCTGCGTCTCATCAACTCCTGTGTAACCTGACAGCACGGGAATCAATCTGATACCCGAGTCGCATGTGCAAGCTCTTCAAATATAACAAGTTCAACTATGATACGACAGAGGAAAAATGTGTTTTCCATCATACTTGTTGGTGTTATATTGTCAGGTAATACCTACATTCATTTAATTTACACTGTACTCTTCATGTACATGACCAAAGCAGTAAATAGTTATCAAAAACTTTAAAAAAGAAAATTTTAGTTTATCTAACAATGTCCAACAGTGAATATACATGCAATGCAGATTTTTTTTTTCTACCATGAATGTATTTCTCACACCTCCAAATTAAAACAATGAGAACAACAAGAAGAAAAAAATAAAAGAAAATCATTCACACTATCATGGATTGCAAAACACAGTTAAACCTTTTATGGTCCCACTTTATATTAAGTGGCATTAACTACTATGTACTTATTTTTTGATGTAAGTACAATGTACTTATTGGGATCATATTGAATTGCAAAACACTTTAGCTGCTATTGAGGTGGGATACGGGTAAGGTTAGGGAAAGCTTTGTTGGTATGTGTAGGTTTAAGGGTAGGGGTTAGGGTTAAGGGAAGGGTCAACAGTGTAATTATAAATGTAATTACAGAAATTAATTACACATGTAATTACATGCAGGTATAAAATATAAGTACAATGTAAAAAAATGTATGTACACAATAAGTGCATTGTATCAAATGATTAATTTAAATGCAAGTATATAGTAGTTAAGGCCACTTAATATAAAGTGGGTCCCTTTAAATTAAGGTCCAATTCTCACCATTAAATAACTTAGCTACAACTTTTGCCTCAAACTCCTAATCACTGCTTATTAATAGTTAGTAAGCTAGTTGTTAAGTTTAGGTATTGTAGGGTTAAGGGATGTAGAATATGATCAAGCAGAATAAGGCATTAATATGTGCAATAAGTACTAATAAACAGCCAATATCCGAATAATATCCATGCTTGCTAATAAGCAACTAGTTAAAGGTGCCATATGTAATATTTTTGCAGTAAAATATCCAAAAACCACTAGGCCAGTGTTATATATTTTGTTCACTTGAGTTCTTACAATACCCCAAATGTTTCCAACTATTTGTAAATCGTGAGAACATTGCAATTTTAACCAAGGCTCCGGGACGTGTGAGGAGTCGCCTGTCAATGGCGTCATACCCGAGTTACCCTTGGTTTCCGGTTTTATTTTGTAGTAACCATGGAAACACCAAAGACGCTTTAATATTTACATGTTTTAATAGACAAGGGAACAACTGTTTTGATATATTTATAGACGGAAAACTAATTGTTGTTATATAGCTCAATGTGTTTAGTCTTATTGTTTAAATCTAATCTTTATTTTTTTGCGAGTCTCATGCTTTACCATGCCTCAGAGAAAAACACTATTTTGTGAAGTAGCTAACATAGCATAATCAGAAGCAACTTTATTTTTAGTAACAGTAACACAGCATTTTCTCCATCATACAATATGTTTTAAAATGAATTGCATGCCGTTTATCAACACAAGCCATCCAGCATTTAATCTGATATTGTAAAATGGATCGATCTTACTGCAGTAGCAGCCGCCGAGCGAACGCACAGAGTAACGTTATAACATCATTTTCAACACTCTCAAATGTATCTAATATGATAAACAGAGCTGCGTTACCTCATACTCATGACCAGAAAAGCGGAAGCGGTGCCGGTGACTGTGGCATAATAAAAGTCCCGCTGCTCGTGAGGCGTGTGTTGATCAATCGCTCCAGCTCCTCGTTCAGCTCCACAACACTCCCTCCTGCTCTGCTTCATACTACAGTAACGTTAATAATCGCATCCATGAACATGATTTCTTCCCGAGTAGGATCCCAATTCTTTTCCACCAGCCATTGAGGTGAAGACCACATGTCCCAAGATTCCACTCTCAAACTTGCCGTTATCAAGCTACGCCTTTTTTTAATAGGCTTCTAGCGACCTCTAGCGGACAGGATTCTTACATACTGTAGCTTTAATAGTGAGAAATGGACCCTAAACTAAACTAAAAAAAAAAAAAAAAAAGTGTTACCCAGTTTTGACTAACACACTTTTCACTTTTTCTTTTGTATTTATTTATACATTGTTGGAATAAAACAGCTGACTCCTATTTTTTTAGGCTAGCTAGAATTTAAGGTTTCCTAAAAAAATGCATGACTAGAAAAGTAGTCTGCAGGTGCATTTGAAATGTTTTAACCGATCGTCTTGTAATGAATGTCATTTCAGTTCTGCTTTCTGAATATGAATTATATGCAGTAAAAGACATGGTCTCTTCAGACCTTAGAACTGTAAATTATTTATGAGCTTCTACAACTTTTGACCTCCTAACTAAGTGTTTCTCAACGGGGGCGGTACCGCCCCCCAGGGGGCGTTCAGAGAACAACGGGCGGCGTTGGAAGCAAGATTTTTAAAGGGGGGGTGTTCTGGTGTTCTAGGGGGGCGTTCACGAGTTTACACCAAAGATCCAGGCAAGACAAGATTAAACTTGCAAAAGAATTGCCTACAACATTCTAAAATCTGCCAGTTTCACGCAACATGTAAGCTAGGCTATGTATCGGTTCTTTTGCAACGATTATTTTTCCAGTCATAGACCAGTGCTCAAGCGTTGACAAAAATTCACGTGCACAAAAATGTGTTTCGCGCTGACAACTATCCAGCGCTGAACCACGCAGCGGAGGAATGGAAAGTTGACAAGCCATTAAAGTATTGACTTAAGAACAACTTATATTTTCAAATATGTTCAATAAATCATGTTCCCATTCACTCCGGTGACGAATTTTAAAATGAATTAAACTAAATTCTATTTATAAAGGTAAAACTTTTACATTTTTAATGTCTAATGACAAAATGTTTTCTTTGTTCACAAAGTAATTTACTGGGCATTATTGTTAACTCGCAAGACTGTAAGGAGAAAATGACAATTTGATGGATAATTAATTTAAAGTTCTGTAATCACATTTAGGTAATTTCGCCGTCACATCTGAGTGCAAAACGCTGCTTGGATAATTTCAAGATAGGCTAGCTAGTTAAAAATAACTAATAATACAATAATAATTTTATCTAATTGTTCATATGTGTTTATTCTTGTTAGAAGATTTTTTATTTATTTATTTATTTTTTTTTACTGATTATGGACACAAATTAATCATGACAAACCAAATAAATTATACCATTGATGATAACAAGCTGATACCAAGGTATTTAAGCCTATAATTATAACTTAATTTTTCATGAAAAATCACGATTGTATTTACTTATCTTTTTCGAAAGTAAGATTAATGTAAGCAGCTTCTTGCAATACTCTCCTAAATGCGTAATAACACATTAGCGCTGAAATGACCGTATGGTCGTTTTTACTGTCCAATGACAGCCCATACTCTGAGTGGCATGGGAGAGAGTCAGAAGTTGATTTGATGCCCCTACGAGTTTATAATAGCATACTTTAACTATATTTGCAAATGGATAACAAAAACTGTCAAATTGTTTTTAAATGCTGGCTTTATTAAACTATGTTTTAAATATGTCAATAAACAGTCTCATATATCGATTTATTTTTTATATACTATATTTATTAATTTATTGTTCTATTTTATTTAGCATTTTTACATTTAACATGAATAATCAAACATTTAACATAAAACAATTATTGCACAAATTTTAAATGTCTACTCATTTGTCCTTTTTAAAATAATTCATTAATTTACATTTTTATGTTTTAATTAAATTGACTTATGCTATTCCTTATTCTTTCGGTTTATAAGGTGTCACAAGAAATCTTGCATTCCAATGCTTCCATTTATAATATAATAGCCATAATAATGTCAGAATTATCAAAGAAATTCAATAGGCAGACGCAGATTATCTCGAGTTTTGCGTTAGTTCAAATGCGCGTTAAGGTGATGGAAACCATTTATTGGCATACTCATGGTGTGTAGTGACCATTTGTGCGTAAAACACCATGGCATTATGCATTAGGCCCAACAAAGTCTGACAAACAGCCCTCGACATAGAAATCAGATGTTTAAACTCGTAGTTATTTTGTGCGCAAGCGCGTTCATGTGGAGACTGCAGTGTATGGGCATACGCGTTTAACCAGTATTTCATCGGTTCTTCTGCGTCTCCTCACAGCATTTCAATAAAACGATATCCAACAACACAAGCTCTCTCTGTAGTCACAAGTTCCCTTCATAATGCAAAGCATGTGACTTGCACGCTTAAGTTTCAGAAAACATCATCATTGAAATTTATATGTTTATGTAATTATATAATTTATATGTATTCTTTATATCACAGGTTTTCAAACCCTGTGTCACGAGACTTAATGGGTTGGAATTTTCATAAAAGCATAGTCTAAAATGAATATAAAACAAAATATTTGACTTAATTGATTAACAAATCGAAAGAAAATAAAAACTGCCCAATAGTAGCCTATATACTGTCAAGTTTGATTCATTTTTGTGAGGTGCGGCGCTCCACAAACAAGTTCAAGGAAAGGAAACTGAGATGGCAAAAAACGCACTTTTCTTATTTTGCAAAAGCATAATGTTCTGTTTTTAGTGTGAGTGTATAAAAGTAAACTTCGCAGTATCGAATAATGTCTTATTCATATCTGTAAATTAAGGAGTATTTTTGTTTCTGCTGGTAAGGAAACAGTTGAAGTGATCGCGCCGGCGCACTCAACATATTCATTGCAAACTTGACATCGCAGCCTGTTCATTATCAAAATAAAATACCGTCAGCCAAACATATAAAAAATTACACTGCTCATTTTACATACTCCGTAATATCCTATCTGTGCCGTTCAGCGTGACCACCGCTGAAACTGGTCCTGCCAAACACATTTTTGCTCATGTGAAGAGGATGATTGTTCGTTGATATTGAAACGGGAGTGAAGTACAAATCCTATTTGACATAATAAATAAAAATTCAGCATCCAAATACATTGCTAATATGGAAACATATGAATTCGTGCCGAACGAGAAAGGCTGCTTGAGAACACCGGTTTTTACTTTCAGTTTCACTTCAAATTAATTAGTTTGGGCTTGTTTATAAGCTACTTATAAGTTTTATTCTTGTTCTGTACATGTATATTATATATTTTAGTACTCTTATGCTTGGCTTGACTTGGTTTGGTCGCGTCAATTTAAAAAAAAAAAAAAAAAAAAAAAAGTCGTTCTTTAAAAAAAGTTTGACAGCCACTGCTTTATATGTTGCTTATGTGTCGGAAAACACAAAACACGGCATGGACCACTTTTGGTGTTATATGAGAGGGGGATCCCCAAATGAGGTGCCGGATCAGATTTCAGAGGTTCCGGTTCCAGCATGTCCCGGCACAAATTAAGGGCTTCCTGCTGCTGTTCAGTCAAATCAAATCTGTTATGTGGCTTTCAGTGACATGCTTTTAATTATGAAAGCTGCAGTCCGTAACTTTTGGTATTTGGGGGGCGGTAAAGGACCTGGATAATGGATAGGGGGCGCTGGCCCAAAAAAGGTTGAGAACCACTGTCCTAACTGAACCCCTTTGCACAAATTGATCATAGAAAGTATAAATAAAAATGAATAATGTTTTTTACTAGTCTTATTAAATGCAAATAATACATTTTCAGAGTTGAGAGATGGTTACAACTACACAGCCCAGCCTAATATAGCTTACATATTGGGAGATATTTGCATGCACCAGGGAGCCGCTTTCAAAATGCAGGGTATTGAAATCACATTTTCTACTAGATAAGACATTCGTCAGATGCTTAGGCTCTGTTGTGCAACGAATCCTCCACCATGGTCTTGTCAGTCATCTCGTCACTTACTCTCGTCATGTGATCAGTAAACTCTGATTTCTGCTGCACTATGTACGACTCTGCAGCTTGTGTTGGATGAGCTGGATGGGATTGAAGCGACTGTTATTCAACTTAATTAAATGTTTTTTATTTTTATAAAAAGCAAAACGACAGTGGAGGCGTAATGTAAATGTAGCGGTGGCATATTCTATCCTAATTTCACCCTCACTCTGTCATGGCAATATCACAAGTCAGCTTTTCACCTTGACGAGAATTCTCGTCACACCCCTAGTAATTTGTGTAAAAATCATTTTCATACAATAAATATTGTAATTTTGTTTTTTTAAATATATCAATACTTGTGAATCAGCCCCTGGAGTTTAAAAAATTATATTTAAGAGAATATTTAAATAAAGCCATATGTAATAACCATTTTATAAAAGCAGTATTGCGAACACAGTCACAGGTAAAGCGCTTCTGTTGTGTGTCGTGCCAAACAATGACTATATTCCCACTATAGCACGGCTTCTGGTACATTATTACTTAAATATGACGCCTTTGAGTAATTAATGAACTGAATGAGTTGTGTGTGGTTGCAGATGATCCACGGCGCTCTTCGTCAGAAATGCACGAGAGCCAAATGAACAATCGGCGAGTGGCGATATCAGAGCGCCTCCCGTCAGTCTCAATGAGAGTGAAGGACAGTAATTGACTTTGCACGGAGGGGCTGACAGTGGGAAGCGTGCAGCAGTACGCCGGCTAATCTCATTACGCTGATTGTCTATTTGAGAGCATTACGCTGGGATCTGACGGAATTATACATGTTGGGCTTGAACATAATGAGCGGCGTGTAATCCCCGGTAATCAAAGACTGCAGCGCCTCCTCATTCCTGCCTTAACCAGCAATAACCACCACGCAACTGATTTCACACACCACCAAAACGCAGCTCACACTGCAGCTGGTGACACGTGTAAAACGGGATTGCTCTGAGAAAGAAGAAATGAGACAGATCGAACACTGGAAATAAATGATACAGAGCAAGACAGCAAAGGGTTTGCTTTTACTTGGTTTTGATGAAGTTGGTGTGAATGAAATTAAGGGGAGAAAAAAGTGCATACTGAGCTGTTCCTGTAAATGCTGTACATGCACTGCCATCTAGTGGTCAGAGAGAAACATTTAATAAAATTAATGCCTATGATGTAATCCATGAACCTTAATAAATAACATATTAATGTCTAGAATTTGGCTTCATTGCTTGTGTGTTCCAGAGAAGCAAGGAAGCCATACTTTGGAATGAGACTCCGAAACTCTTAGCATCTACATAGCAACACCCTAGCAACTACCCACAACATCCTTTTTTTTTTTCTTCAGAATTGACAAATATTTATCGTTATTATTTTCGTATATTTTTAATGAACTTTTATTTGTATATATTTTCAGCTTTCATTTTAATTTTCGTTTAAGTTTTAGTCGTGTTTTTTTTTTTCATTAACTTTATTATTATTGTTATTTAATATTTCTATTTTTATTCCGCTTTAGTTTTAGTCATTTTAGTACTTATACTTGTTTTATGCCAGTTAGCTGCCAAGGCAACATTTCCAATTTGAATTTAAGTTTATTAATTATTAATTATTTATTATTTAAGTTTTTCATCTAATATTTATATTGTACATCAGGTTAATTTCAATTAATGAAAATTATTTTTAATAGATTTAGTTAAAGTGCCCCAATAATGGATTTTTGAAATTGACCTTTCATGCAGTGTGTAACATAGCTCTAAGTTAATGAAAACATCCTGCAAAGCTTTAAATCTGAAAGTGCACATATTGCACGTGCAGACGCCAGGGAAAATTCATTTTATTTTTTCAACAATACCAAAGCAGTACAGTCTTTTTTTTTTTGTGTTCCAGTCAATTTACTGACGACTGCTTCTCAAACCTCGGGGAGTTTAACGCAGGATTCACAAAAAGCTTAAAATATGGATCAATGCCCAGTTTATTTGGACCAGCTTGCTCCTCTGAATCTCAGCCTGTAAGTATGATTAATAATTGATGTTTATATTTTCTAGCGATCATTAAAAATTCACAGTTTTGAATGTTATGTTGTGTAACATACACCCAAGTCTGTATGTCTCCTGCTAACTGGCTAACTCACGTTTCTATAGTTTTGCTATTCAGATGTGGGTCCAATATTGTCTAAAACGTGTCTATTAATGCAGCTTGTCTGTCTTATTACTTGGAGTAATGATCAAGGAGTTTATAACGTTACTGTGGGCTCGGTTCACTTACATAACTGTAAAACAAACTTCGTTTTTTATTATTACAATACAGTGGAGCTCTATCTGTATTGTAATAGGATGTTAAGATGCTAGTCTGCGCTAACTAGTTGAAGTATTCTCACTGTAAACAGTAAACACCCATTGTAATGTCAAACAAAGATTTAGCCATTTTTTTAATTTGTCAATAGTTATGACAAAAGGTCTGTGTACACATCTGGCCTAAATGTTTATCTTATGTTAAGAGGTTTTCAGCTTCGCTTGACATTCTGATACAGTTCCCACAGGTGCACCTACATAAAGTATAACAGTGATGCTGCTGTCACGTCTTACATAACGCTAACTACGGTAACACTTATTATATAGAAACATCCTACTCCAGTTGTGATCGACTACTTCAGACGTTTCATCTTCGGACTCGGGCTCAAACATACAGTAAAAATCGATTCCATTTTTTCTATCCATACATTGTATACAATGCGAATTGATAGAATTGATAGTCATTGATAGTTATGGTAATGGGCACGCAGTGCGTGCATTAGACCAAATCACAAAGAATTGGGCCATCTGACCAATCAGAGCAGTGTAGGCTCACAGAAAGGAGGGGTTTAGAGAGACTGATTCTTTGAACTGCTTCTAACGAATCGTTTAAAAATCATTGAGGACTGAGGTGAAATGAAATGTATATTATGAGAAATGAAAGTGTTTTTTGACCTTGCATGCATGTAAACCTGTTGTAGGAGACTCCTAAAACAATATTAGGAACCTTAAAAAAGGCATAATGGGGCACTTTAGCCATAAACATCTCTTACTAGTCATGAAAATGTATTTTTTGATTAAGAAAATATTTTCTTGTCTCTATAACAAATCTATATTAAATATGAGTCATGTAGTCATGTCACTTTCATGATCACTTAAGCTACAGTCTCTAACTGAAAAGTAACCAGGCACAAAACTGTCGAGACCCATACTTGATTGTGTTCCTTATTTTCTCGCTTTGGTGACACAACGTAAAAATGTCTTTCCACATTGAGTTCCTGAGTTACAACAATCAAGTATTTTGGCTTCCAGCAAAATATCAGATAGTAAGTTGTTACCAGACGGCTGACAGTCACTGATCTTGTCTTTAGAACAGCTTTTGCATCACAATGATTTAACTTTTACTCTCATTTGGCACCAATTTTTACTTCAATTTAGCACTTGGCAAGTGTTCATTTTGTACCCAGTGTACCTTATTTTATGTAGACAGTCAAAAGTCAGGTGACTTACTCTGTGTGGCCTTGGAAGACATTGACTGAGTGGATGGAGGGATCTCTGAAGTCCCACAGGCGGAAGGTGGTGTCCCTGGATGAAGTCACCACCAGACGTTGGGTGGGATGAGTACAGCAGTGGGTCAACTCTTGATCGTGACCTGCAAACACACCCAGATACGTGTAAAACAGAGGTGTACGACCCGAAACCCTGTCAAAGGAAACCAACTTAGTCACAAGAGCGGTGATATGTTCACCTGTGAGGGTGTGCACCAGCTCAGAGGTTTCTACATCATAGAGGTTGGCGGCTCTGTCCCAGGATGCAGTGACCACCTGCTTTCCTCCCACCAGCCAATCAGCTGCAATCACTACCCCCTGGTGGCTCTTCAAGGTCGTAGTGGCGACACGGATAGTGGGGCATTCATTAGGCCCATCTGCCTCCCCGTCGGCCTCGTCTTTATCAGAGAAGTCCACATCATCGTCCAGCGAGGCCTAATTCAGAGGGAAAACGCACAGCTGTAATAAAGGCGTGTTCAAAAAGAAGAAGAATGGATTTAAAGGGATAGTTCAACCAAAAATTAAAACTATCCCATCATTTACTCACCTTCAATCCATCCTAGGTGTATATGACGATCTTCTGTCAGATGAACACAATCGGAGAAATATTTAAAAAAATCCTGGCTCTTCTAAGCTTTATAATGGTAGTGAAGGGGGAGGGGGGGCAGATTCCAAGCCCAAAAAAAATAATCCGTCCATTATAAAGTATAATCCACAGCTCCAGGAGGTTAATAAAGGCCTTTTGAAGCAAAGTGATGTGATTTTGTAAGAAAAATATCTATATTTAAAACTTTAGAACTAGCTTCTGGCGGACGACTGTACACATACTCTTTACATTTCCCTTTTAAAAATTCATGACCAGAGTTTTGTTTTGCTCTATCCTCTGCTCTTCTGGATTTGTCGTTACGTTATGTGTCGGGTCAGAGGGTTATTCTGCCACCGCAAATCGATGCATACGGCCGTCTGCCGCTATTATTGTAAATTAAGTTCAAATATGGATATTTTTCTTACAAAAATGCATCGCTTCTCTTCAGAAAGCCTTTATTAACCCCCTGGAGCGTATGGATTACTTTTATGATGGATGGATGAATTTTTTTTCTGGCTTCAAAATGTGTCCCCCCTCCCCCTCCCAACCACTAAAAATCTTGAAGCAGCAAGGATATTTTTAAATATATTTCCGAGTCTGAAAGAAGTCACATACTTCTAGGATGGCTTGAGGGTGATAATTTACATTTTTGGGTGAACTGACTCTTTAAAGCTAATTCAGACTTTCGCTAATAAATAAATAAAATGAAATGTGATCGCAACCATAATTACTGAACATTTTAAAGCTACACTTTGCAAATTCTAGCAGTTAAAAAATAAATCTGCATGCGTCTTGCTGGAGGTTTGCAGCTTTGAATGATCACGGTCATGATTTTCTCATTCACTGTGTCAACAAACATTCAGCTTAATACTAGCAGCTGTTTTTCTCTGTGTCAGAACTATCACAGTTAACTAAAACCACAAAAAATATTTTCATTCATTGAAATGAAGTAAACGTTAGCTAAATTAACTTTTATTTCAGCAAGCTGTCATTTTCATTTAGTTTAAGTAAACCTGAAATAAATTAATAAAACCTATATAGACAACTAATAAAAGACTAAAACAAACGTACTAAAACTTTAACTAAAAATAAAATTAAAAATATAAAATTAAAACTAATTTAGTAAAAAATAAATTTAAAAATAAAAAATATTAAAAAAGTTTTTTCTTTGCGTTTTTCACGTACAGACAACAATGTTGTCAAAACGATCCTCATTCTCACGGATCCACGAAAATGACTAAAAAGCTGTATTCTGCTGCCAGACAAGTAGTTGGCGATGTCACTTTGTTTAAAAAAAATAAATAAAAATCAACAATGAACATGCAATCGTCATAATCACAGTCACCGTTTTCACAAATTCTCATTTTTGGTGTTTACATGGGGGCAATAGCAGTACTGTTTTCAAAAACTGGTCTGGAAGATGGATTTTTTGCACTCACTTATTAATAACATTGTTATATTATATCAAAAAAAAGAAAAAAAAAAGTTACATAGTGTTGCTTTAATTAAACAA
This sequence comes from Chanodichthys erythropterus, assembly GCF_024489055.1. Taxonomy (NCBI): domain Eukaryota; kingdom Metazoa; phylum Chordata; class Actinopteri; order Cypriniformes; family Xenocyprididae; genus Chanodichthys; species Chanodichthys erythropterus. The sequence continues at coordinate 26,840,125 of NC_090243.1, forward strand.
AAAATAGGAGCGTGACAGAAAAAAAATCATGAAATAACAGAAATAACTGGGTAATTCTTTAGAAATTCAGAAACCTATTTTACTCCCTAATTTTGGCATGTTTACAAGTAAAAAAAAGAATATTCAGTGTGGGGAAAAAATGTTGAATGAGTAAAGCCGTTTTAGAGGTGGAGCAAATTATTATTTTTTCTTGAAATATTAAGACCACAAAATATTTTCTTCAGTCGAATAATATGCACTGATAAATTGTGCACAAAAATTTCAGTATTCATGTTGAGGCACTTGGATGACAACTACTGCTCTAGAGGAGCACTATTACATAAAACAGAGGCAGAAACAAGATGGTGTGTGTGTTTTAGCACTCACGCTGATGTCTGCTGGGGGCAGGGGAAGTGGCAGCTGTACCATGTAACGCCAGATGTGTGCCGTCTGGTCCCCGGACGCTGTCAGGAAACACAGACAAAACAAACACAGATGGAACATTATATAAAAAAAAAAAAAAAAGGACAGTCATCTTTCAAATCACATTTAAAAGCATCTGACAGGTGGGGGGAAGAGATGCAAATAGAGATATGAAAAAAATATGTCAGTCTTTTGGAAGAATAAATATTAAATGCAACATGGCCTTCAGTCACGGGATAAATGAATCATCTAGGCGGGGTTCGATTCCAGCTCAGGTTCAAATCCCGGACGAGCCCCCAATTAGCAGATTCATAGCGAGAGATGGACTCTAGTATCAACCTTTTCTGCTGATGAAACCAATGCTACGCAGACAGAAAAAAAATAATACTGTTCTACAACTCGAATTCCAGAAATGTTGGGACTTTTTTTTTTTTAAAAATTGAATAAAATCAAAACTAACAGACTTTCAAATCACATGAGCCAATATTTTATTCACAACAGAACATAGATAAATGTTTAAACAGAAATTTTAAAATGTTATGCCTGCTACAGGTCTCAAAATAGTTGGGACGGAGACATGTTTACCATGGTGTAGCATCTCTTCTTTTCAAAACAGCTTGAAGATGTCTGAGCATTGAGGTTATGAGTTTCTGGAGTATTGGTGTTGGAATTTGGTTCCATTCTTGCCTGATATAGGTTTCCAGCTGCTGAAGAGTTTGTGGTCGTCTTTGACGAATTTTTCATTTAATGATGTGCCAAATGTTCTCTACAGGTGTAAGATCTGGACTGCAGGCAGGCCAATTCAGCACAATTCAGCATCTGGAAACCTTTATAAACCTTTCAGCATTCATAGTGCCTTCCAAAACATGCAAGCTGCCCATACCGTATTCACTTATGCACCCCATACCATCAGAGATGCTGGCTTTTGAACTGAACTCTGATATCACGCTGGAAGGTCTCCCTCCTCTTTAGCCCGGAGGACACGTGATTTCCAACAAGAAGGTCAAATTTGAACTCGTCTGACCATAGAACACTTTTCCACTTTGAAACAGTCCATTTTAAATGAGCCTTGGCCCACAGGACACGACGGCGCTTCTGGACCATGTTCACTTATGGCTTCCTTTATGCATGATAGAGCTTTAGTTGGCATCTGCAGATGACACGGCGGACTGTGTTTACAGACTAAATCCTGGGCCCGTTTAATAATGTCATTGACACAATCATGAAGATGAGTGATGCAATGATGTCTGAGTGCCCGAAGAAGATGAGCATCCAATAAAGATCTTCGGCCTTGTCCCTTACGCACAAAGATTTCTCCAATTTCTCTAAATCTTTTGATGATGTTATGCACAGCAGATGATGAGATTTGCAAAGCCTTTGCAATTTGACGTTGAGGAACATTGTTTTTGAGGTATTCCATCTTTTTACGCACTCTTTCACAGCTCTGCCCATCTTTACTTCTGAGCGACTCTGCCTCTCGAAGACATCCCTTTTATAGCTAATCATGTTACAGACCTGATATCAATTAACTTAATTAGTTGCTAGTTGTTCTCCCAGCTGAATCTTTTCAAAATGTCTTGCTTTTGCAGCCATTTTTTGCCCCTGTGCCAATGTTTTTGAGACCTGTAGCAGGCATAAAATTTGAAATGAGCTCATTAAGTGGATAAAAATGTACTCCAGAAACTCATAACCTCGATGTCCAGACGTCTTCAAACTGTTTTGCAAAGAAGAGATGCTACAACATGGTAAACATGTCCCCGTCCCAACTATTTTGAGACCTGTAGCAGGCGTCAAATTTGAAATGAGCTCATTTTGTGCATAAAATTGTAAAATTTCTCCATTTAAACATTTGTTATTTTATCTATGTTCATATTGTGAATAAAATATTGGCTCATGTGATTTGAAAGTCTTTTAGTTTTCATTTTATTCAAATTTAAAAAAAAAAAAAATGTCCCAACATTTCCGGAATTCGGGTTGCTTAATATTATCAAGCATTTTTCACAATCCAATTATTTCCAGCTGAATATTATTTTTCATTATGTTTGTTTTGTTTTTTGTTTTTTTAAGAGAAGTAAAAAATGTGTTGATCTGATTTTCACCAAAGGAAATATAATAAAGTACACTATAATCTTCACTCAAATGTCCTGTTATATCTGAATGTTCCTCAGGCCCAAACAGAGTTGGGAAAAAGATTTTAAGTATAATGCTTCTGTTGCATGGAATAATATACAAAATATTTTAAAGTTGTTCATGATCTCTTAACTAAATTAATTTAAAGTACTTTTAAAAGCCTTTTATGTTTTATCCCCTGGTAAATTGTTGCTGTGATTCCTGATTGTTTTGTATTGTATTGTGGTCGAAATTGTAAATTTTTATGCTATTTGCTGCGGCTTTCTTGGCCAGATCATTCTTGTAAAAGAGTTCTGTTGTTGTTTTTCCTCAATGAAGTTTTTAACTTGTTAAATAAAGAAAAATGAAAGAAATTGTTCAAAAACAAACAATTGAATGTGTTGATGTATACCTGTAAGTGCCATCTGCTCTGTGGGGTGGAACTTAATGGAGTTCACTGCAAGAATAAAAAAATAAATAAACATTCATTAGACCCAATAAAACATAGTTAACACTAACCAAACCCACAGTATGTAAAATCTGAAGAAACTAATCTCCAAACACAAGATCACAAAATCAACACGTGTCCCAAAGGACACAAAACTTTAAACACCAGCGTACTGTGAAAAGAGATTCATACCTGATCCAGCATGGCCGGCATATTTTAACAGGCACTTCCCCGTCTCAATACTCCACAGCATGGAACAGTGATCTAAATAATGAATGATAAAATGGTTTCTGAAGGATAATGTGACACTGAAGACTGGAGTAATGGCATTTTAAAATCTATTGAATAAGAAAAGCTATTTTAAACTGTAATAATGTCATAATAATATAGCTGCAAGCAGCAATTAAGGGACCAAGCAGAGGAAAACAGCAGCAGCAAACCAACAATATCATAATGGACTATGATAGCAACTGAGACAAAGACACTGCATGTCAGTTTTGAAGTCAATCAGACCAACGGTACTGTACTTAGAACCAATTTCATGTTTGTTCAATTGTTCAATCATTTTTTTGCCACATACTATCAAAATTTAGCGTACATTCAAAGACCTATGTTTTCGTCTCGCCTGGACAGTTTCATAAATATACGCAAATGTTGTTAAAACGTTAAATTACAACACTGCACTAAACATAACAAACATTCAAAAACACATGTTGGTATCGTTGGACTTGGCAAGGATTCAGGAATCTAAGGAGATGGCATCACCCAGGACATAGAACCTGAACATACTTAATCGTACCAAAAGCGTGATCCTAAATCCGTGATAAAAAAAACGAATCGTGAGTAATTTGAACTGTTACACCATTTTTTTGTTTGTTTTTTTTCCCACTGTTCAAAAATATAAGAAAATATAAAAAATAAAAATAAAAAAGACTTAAAAAAAAAAAAAAAAGTCTTAACTGAATTAAAATAATAGATAAGAGTGGTTGTGGCAGATTTACCTGCTGAAGCTGTGCCTAGAACCAACGGCTGAATCCGAGTCACGGCCAGGTCCCATATCCCATCCCGGTGTCCCACATACTCCTTGACCAGCTGACAAACTGCACGAGATGTGGTGGCTTTAAAACTGGACACAATCTGAGGGACGGAGAGGAGAGTGAGCATTTGATCAGAGGTTCTCACACACACACACACACACACACACACACACACACACACACACACAAAACTAACTACAGAGCGACAGTAAGCAGCACAGAAGCATGGGGAATACTTAAACCATACATGACTGTAACATCTCTACACTTATAACGCACGTCATGTGGTTACAGCTGGATTGTATGAACACACTGCATTCAGTCATACAGTCTCTCACACAAGATCAAGGTCTATGAAAGGAGAGCGTAGTCAATACTTCTGAAATGGGAAAGTTCAAATTAAAACACCCAAACAAACATAAATGAAGAACATTCATCAAATAACATTAAAATATATAAAAGCATACAAAACATGACTAAATTAATTAAAAATACAAATGAATGAGAAAACTGTTCATACATTTTGAAAACTATACATGGATCATAACTGAAAAGGGAAAGAAGCTGAGCTGAGAGAGCAAGGTGGTCATTAGCTCCTATGTTGCAGACGCATATAGTAGATATATAATACAATACAATTTAATGGCAGTAAACAACACATTTACAAAAGTGCTGAAATTACACAAACAACTATTCTACTCAATAATTAAAATTCACTCTAAAGATCTTCCATAACAGAAAATGTGGTACTGTAACACACAACCTTTCCTGTTGAACTACTTTACTAACTACTCCACTGATATGGATGTGTGCTTTAGATTAGAACTTTAAAAAAGGGCCCAAATACTGTCTAAAATGAACTATCTGGCCTGGTTGATTCACTACCGTTCAAAGGTTTAGGGTCTGTAGGATAATGATTAAATGATTTTATAAGTTTCTTATGTTTACCTGTTTATTTTTGTTTGTTTTTTATTTAAAAAAACAACAGTAATATTCTGAAATATTACAATTTTTAAAAAAATCTTTTTTTTTTCAATATATTTTAATGTGTATGCAATTCAGTGTCATGATCTTTCAGAAATCATTCTAAAACGTTTATGCGTTGCTCAAGAAAAAGGTCACATTGTCAAAGTTAAAAACAGCTGTGCTGCTTAATATTTTTGTATAAACCATGATACATTTTTCAAGGTTTTTTTGATGAACAGAAAATTTTTATTTAAAATATAAATCATTGGAAACATTACAAAGATCTTAACTGTCCCTTTTGATGAATTAAAAAGGCACAATATGTAAGATTTTTGGATTAAAATACCCAAAAACCACTAAAACATTGTTATACATTTTGTTGACTTAAGTACTTACATAATCCCAAATGTTCCTAAGAATGCTTAAACCCACAGAAATAAGCAATTTTAACCAGGACATGTCTGTGCCTCGCCTATCAATGACCTCATACCCACGTTATCCTCAGTTTTCGGTTTTGTTTTGTAGAAATCATGGAAACACCAAAGACGCTTTAATATATTATGTGGCGTGTGTCACGCTCATCTCTAATTAGCAAACGCTCCAGCAGCCTCGTTTCTGTTCGCACATCACTCGGCCCTGCTCTGCTTCATACTACAGTAAGATTAATAATCTCATCCATGAACATGATTTCTGCCCGAGTCTTGTCGGATTCTTTTCCACCAGCTGTAGACATGATTCTGCGAAATCAAGGCATCGTCAACCTACGCCTTTTTTTTGAACAAGTGACCTCTAGAGGCGAAAATTTACATATTGTGCCTTTAATGCATCCTTTATCAATAAAAGAAATAAAAATCTTACTGACCCCAAAATTTTGAAACGTAGTGAAATTAGTAAATTAGTGATTGGTAGATCACTAATTTAAATGTTGCAGATCATTTGGTATTTAGATATTTTAACAGGATCTATACTTGACTTGAATGAATAAAAGTGCCCCTTCTGAATAAAAGTGCCCTTTCTTCAAAATAGTTGTACCACTCTAAATAACCAATCTGGTAAGTACAAAAAATACACACAAAAAAAAAAATGTACAGTAATCTTTTCTTGATACCTACAGCGATGACACCAACAAAGGTTCACATATATATATAATACAAAAAAAATGCTGTAATATTTAAGGATGCATGATATTTATCAGTGACCATTTCATGTTGTACATTATTATTGTTAAGTTTTGTTTTATAATGTGAAATCAAATTCTTAATTAACTGTTATTAAACTTACATTTAACTTAAGTGTAAATCTCATTTTCTTTTTTCAACAGTAATATGATAATGGCCTGCAGTCTTAAGATAAAACCATAAAAATTGGTATCGGCCAACATTTCTATATCAGTGCATCCCTAATAGTATTTGTAAAAGGCAATGTTCAGAATAAAGAAGTATTGAGGTACATTGTCCTAACTTTAACAAATGTTTTGGCATCACAAGAAGCAAATGACTTATATAAAGCAATGGACTGAGGAAAGTATGCAAGCATGTCAATAATGCAGCCTAACTACTAATAAGCACTGCTGAGCTCAAAATTTCACTGAAGGTAAGAGCAAACACAGCAAGCACAATGAGCCCTCATCTCAGCACTGTGAAAATGCTCTTTAATATTAGAAAACATTATACTGACCAAGCTCCTCATTTAGAGTTCATAAAACATGTCCAAAGACAATCATGAAATTCCTTGAATTCTCATGTACAATATACTTAAAAGTTACATAAAACCTATTACTATTACTAAATGCTATTACTCATACTACATTTGCAATATTATGATTTAATTTTAAATATTATATGTATAAAAAGAAAGTCACAACAACAACAGACACTGGAATACTTTTGGTGTTAAGTTGAAAATATTCCCTAAACTATGTGAACAGTACTTTGTTTTATGTAAGGCTGTGATGTGTGATTTATGATTAATAGTTAACGATTGCACAGCTTAAAGGGTCAGTTCACCAAAAAAATGAAAATGTTCCCATGATTTACTCATCCTATGACTATCTTCTTTCAGACAAACACAATAGGAGATATATTTAAAAATATCCTGGCTCCTCCAAGCTTTATAATGGTTGTGAAAGTGCATCCACCCATCATAAAAGTAATCCATATGGCTGCAGGGGGATAAAAAAAAAAAGCCTTCTGAAGTGAAGTGGGGGTTTTTTTTAAAGAAAAATATCCATATTTAAAACTTTGTTAACTGTAACAGCTCTATTCCAGCTGACGACCGTACGCATCAATTTGAGGTGGAAGAGTGACCTCTGACCTGATGCATGACACGATGAATGCGGAAGCGCAGAGGAAAGAGCGGAACAAAACAAATGACAATTTTTTAAAGATAAATGTGAGGATTTCGATATAAGAGAAGAGGAGCTTGAGTGTGTTGCACAGCTCTATTTGTTTGAACCGCGAGAGGCGTCTAAAATTACGCTACCCCTACATCCTGCGTCATACATCGCTTCAGGGGTTACTCTTGTGGCGCAAGGTCGTCCACCGGAAGCTTGGTATTTGAATTTATGAAGTTTTAAATATGGATATTTTTTCTTACAAAAAACACATTGCTTCGCTTCAGAAGGCCTTTATTAACCTCCTGGAGCCATATGGATTATTTTTTATAATGGATGGATGTACTTTTTGGACTTCAAAATCAGGAGCACCATTCACTACTATTATAAAGCTTGGAGGAGCCAGGATATTTTTAAATATATCTCCAATTGTGTCCATCTGAAAGAAGATAGTCATATACACCTATGATGGTTTGAGGGTCAGTAAATCATGGGATAATTTTTATTTTTGAATTAACTAACCCTTTAACGAAAAAAACAAAAAACAAACAAAGAATTTCAAAGAAAATTTTTTTTTTTAACAATACAATTATTATTATTAAAGGATTAGTTCACTTCTGAATTACACATTTCCTGGTAATTTACTCTCCCCCATGTCAACAAAGATGTTCATGTCTTTCTTTCTTCAGTCGAAAAAGAAATGAAGGTTTTTGAGGAAAACATTCCAGGATTTTTCTCCATACAGTAGACTCCAACAGTTACCAACAGGTTGAAGGTCCAAATGTCAGTTTCAGTGCATCTTCAAAGAGCTCTACATGATCCCAGATGAGGAATAAGGGTCTTATCTAGCGAAAAAATTGGTAATTTTCTAAAATAAAATAAAAAAATAAAGCATTTTAAGCACAAATGCTCGTCTTGCACTGCTCTGTGATCATTATGTAATCACATTAGAAAAAGGACACATGTAGGCGGAAGTACCAATCCAGAGTCTACAAAGCGAACGTGCAAAGACTAGTGAAGCACCCTTTACAAAAAAAAGGTAAACAACAATGTCAGATGATCTTGAAGTTGGAGAAAATTAGTTTTTAGCTCTATCACGGTACTTCCGCCTACATCACACATGACAACGAGGTTACATAATGCATGCCGCATCGCAGAGCAGTGCAAGATGAGCATTTGTGCTTAAAAAGTATATAAAAGTATATAATTTTATTTTTTTTTTTTTAGAAAATGACCGATTGTTTCAGTAGACCCTTACTCCTCGTCTAGGATCATGTAGAGCTCTTTGAAGCTGCACTGAAACTAATTTGGACCTTCAACCCGTTGAACCCCAGTGAAGTCCACTATATGGAGAAAAATCCTGGAATGTTTCCCTCAAAAACCATAATTTCTTTTCAACTGAAGAAAGAAAGACATAAACATCTTGGATGACATGGGGGTGAGTAAATTATCAGGAAATTTAATTCTGAATTGAACTAATCCTTTAATAAAACAATATTGGTGTGTAATGGATATGTAATAACAATGTATTAAAAATAAATATTGCTACTTGAAATAACAAATTTTTACACTTTTTTTCCTGTTCTGAGACTTTCTCAGCTTCAGCATACAGCTGATTCATGAAGGTTTTTCATTGAGTGAATGAACTCCTAATTTTAACCAGTTATTAATATTTAACATTTTCAATACTTTTTATGGTGTTACAAAAGCAGAACAGATACACTAAGAAATACACTATGTACAGTCTGAAAACAAGAGAGCATTTTCAACACTGACTAAACAAGAAATATCAGTTAATGTTCACTGTAACGGGGGAAAGAGCTGTTGGTGTTTTCTCTTCTGCCGTGTCTAGTGTTTTTGAAGGGAAGGGTTTGTATGAGGGATACCACATTACAGAACTACTCAGCAGGGGGATCAACTTTGAATGTTAAAAAATGTGAATTTAATTAAAGAGTTAAAGAAATTTTTGCTGCCAGTTTGTTAGAACAAAAATTTCACAAAAAAAGGCCATCTAAACTCTTCAAAGACAGAATATAATATTGTTAGATTTAGTCAGCTGTCCTGGTTCTCTTCTAGCCAGCACATCTGGCCCTGGTCACCATCAAGATATTTAGCCGTGGCATTTCTTTATTTTTTAGGCCTGTACACAAAATTGATCACAGAACATTTAAACGTTTAAAGATCTAGTACATTCTGATAGGCTTTTTCATCATGAACCAATTCAGGATTTCGATTTGCTCTGGCCAAATGCTTGAATGGGGTAAGATTTGCTGGCAGTTGAGAACATCAAGATCAGAGGTTTCCAAGCCAAGCCAACTGTTCAGAACTTCCATAAGCGATATTTCTTGATACTCATTGATATTTACAAGAAATTGTCTTAACGTGTTGTATAATGCTGAATTAGTGTTAGAGATAGCCAGATCAGCACAGATTGATGGCTTGCCCTCAAGAGCATTGTTATTGGGTTATGACCCCCAACTGTTGGATAGTTCATGCATTTTGGCACACTGAGGAGTTAATTACCCATGAGTCTCCACCCCATAACTCCCAGTTTCCTACATTGAAGTTGCGAGGTCCACCTACTTTCCCAGGGAAAGAATTTGAGCGCTACATCAGTGAAACCGAGAGAAAAGAACAATTGTAATCTATGAGGATCAAAACGTTAAAAAAAAAAAAAAAGATGATTTTAAAATGGAATCAGCACCATATTCAGCTCTATATTCAAGAGTCTACAGGTAAACAAGGTGCTTGGTTCCAATAATGGACCCATGTCGAAAGTTGAGAGAAGTTATGACATTTGAAAACATGAGCTTTCTGGATGCCTAACTGGGTGTCAAACAGCTATTTGGGTAAGACTAGGGCTGGGACAATACATCAATTCTCGATTCACGATACAATGATTCTGGACATTTTCTCTTTCAAATCGATTCTGAGTTTAGTTTTTAAAGGATTAGTCCACTTTCAAATGAAATTTGATAATTTACTCACCCCCATGTCATCCAAGATGTTCATGTCTTTCTTTCGTCAGTCAAAAAGAAATTAAGGTTTTTGATGAAAACATTCCAGGATTATTCTCCTTATAGTGGACTTCAATGGCCTCCAAACGGTTGAAAGTCAAAATTACAGTTTCAGTGCAGCTTCAAAGGGCTTTAAATGATAGCAGACGAGGAATAAGAGTCTTATCTAGCGTCAGCGGTCATTTAAAAAAAATGTAAAAATACAACTGCTTCCGCTTTCCGTATTCTTCAAAAAGCTTACACTGTATGTCCTACGCCTTCCCTATTCAACTTATGGAACAAACGCGGTGCGAGTTTCGTTTTTCTTAGAATAGGGAAGGCGTAGGACATGCAGCGTAAGCTTTTTGAAGAATACGGAAAGCGGAAGTATCGTACAAGGCGATCGTTTAGCTAGATAAGACCCTTATCCCTCGTCTGGTATCGTTTAAAGCCCTTTGAAGCTGCACTGAAACTGTAATTTTGACCTTCAACCGTTTGGAGCTCATTGAAGTCCACTATAAGGACATGGGGGTGAGTAAATTATCAGGAAATTTTTATTTGAAAGTGGACTAATCCTTTAACAGCAAATGGTGCTCTAAGCTAGTTTTTAACCGCTCACTCAAATGCTCACAAAGAAGAGAGTGCTCGTGTGTTCGGCTGAGTCATGTGAGTGGTTAAATATACTTGCACCTCGGCTCAGAATGCTTTTATGACACAAGATTAATGTAAACACAGCCCACTGAGAACACCCTTGTAATTCGCTTCAACCTTTTCAAACTTTATGAATGATTATTTTAGGTTTAGGTGATGTGTGTAAAGGAACTGGAAGCAAGCAGAGTATGTGTGTTTCTAAAGCACATAGTGCCATCTGCTGTTAAAAACTAAGCTCAGAATTGATTTGAGACAGAATCGCGATACATTTGGAAAATATCAGAATCGATCCAGATTCATTATATCACAAATTGATAATCAATGTATTGTCCCAGCCCTACCATTTTGGTAAGAACACAAAAGATTAGGGTTGTAAACATTTAAAATAGTAACTACACAGCAAAAAAATTAATAAATTAAAAATAAGCAAATAAGCGGATAAGCAAAACAGTGTACACAGATACTAGTTATTTTCTGCAGTGTATTTGATTTAATTATGTACTAAATGATTTTGTACTAAATTATGTGATGCACAATGAAAACAAAAATAAGCAAATATTTTTATTCAAATATTTTGGTACAACTCAAAATTATTTTGAATCGTACAAATGCAAACAAAGTATAATCAAAAATGTGTTGGAAGTAGTGGAGTCTGGACTTGAAATGTCAATTGTATTTTGGATAATACAGGAATGTATAATAAACTGGGTGTTGTTACATATCACAATAGATTATGAAATTCCATAACTGATGCATTGAACTTTCAATGTCAGATCAATGCATGACATATTTTGCAGCTCTACTATTGATAAATTGGTATGTAACTTCATGAAATATGTAGTTTGTGTAATTGAAAGCTTAACAAACAGAGCACAACTCAGCACAACTAAAATGCATATAAGCACAGAATCACTTCATTCACAATTCACAGACATAGACATACATAACCACCTAAAACAGCTTGCTATAGAGATGTCACAAATCAATACCAAAATTGAAAAGATGTATCGATACCAGTTATTCAATGTATAATGTCAATATTACAATGTGATGAAATTACAAAGTTGTCTAATGGCGAAGGCATAGCCAGCCATTCAGTTTCTTAATAATTATGAAACTTAAAAAGGAACACGCCACTATTGTTGAAAATAGGCTCAGTTTCCAACTCCCCTAGAGTTAAACAGTCGAGTTTTACAGTTTTCCGGATCTCCGGGTCTGGTGGTAGCACGTTTAGCTGCAGCAGATCATTGAATCTGATTAGACCGTTAGCATCTCGCTCAAAAATATCCAAAGAGTTTCAATATTTTTCCTATTTAAAACTTGATTCTTCTGTAGTTACATTGTGTACTAAGACCGACAGAAAATGAAAAGTTGCGATTTTCTAGGCCAAGAAACTGCAACTCTGCAACTAAACAAACTTAGTGCCGGTCACATTGGAAGTTACCTAGCTGGGGACTATTTTCAGGCGCTGCGTAATACCATTGGTCCTGTTGCACCCATGGTACGGCAGCAAAGTTCCTTGATTATTACGCCAGAATGAGAGTATAGTTCCTAGCCATATCGGCCTAGAAAATCGCAACTTTTTCTGCCGGTACACGATGTAACTACAGAAGAGTCAAGTTTTAAATAGGAAAAATATCAAAACTCTTTAGTCATTTTTGAGCGAGATGCTATTGGTCTCATCAGATTCAATGAACTATGCTAAGCTAAAAGTGGTACCGCTATTTTCAAAAATTGTGGCAATAACAGAATTTCAACTTTGCTGTGAAATATGAATCATCAGATGTCATTGGTATTAATAACATTTTGGTATTGTGACAACCCGAGCTTGTTCTACAGTATCTACATATGTGAAGCAGCAAATTCTGTAAGCCGGCTAGAAAGAGCAGAACTTTGCACTGAGACATTAAGTCTTTTTACAGAGATTAGTGATGTTTACCAAGAGAAATATTCTGAGCTTGACACACAGTAACAGTTTTATTCAGTGTGAGCGATAACCCCGTAGATACCATCATACCTTGCTCGTGGAGGCCTTGTAAGTCGTCTTCAGCTTTTGGGACAGTTGACTTGTGCTGTGACTAGCTGTGTGAAATATGAAAACAACAAATTAATCATTTCATTACTAGTTGTTACTTTTCCATTTTCATTACATTAATAGAGGTCGCTCGACTCAGTGTGCAGCGTTAAGTTCTACCACACCAGACAAGCTTAGAAAAACAATTCTTTATGGACCTCGCTTTTTGTACCACACCATTGTCAAGCTGAAACAAAAAGGGCCACATTCTACTGTAAATGTTTCCCTAAGGAGATTATATAGTGGTATGATTTTATGCCCCTGTTGGTAATGGGTGTAGCTGAAATATCCAAACCTGAATAGCAAATTGGGGTTTAAACGTCATCATATCACGCAAAGACACAGCTTTAGGCAAAACATTATCAAATTATTCTCTCTGAACCATCAAAAGACAACATTATTTATTCAAAAGCTTGTTCAATGATCCGTTATTATGAATGCAGAAGTTAAATGTCAGTTTTGTTTTGCATGTACCTTTTGTTTTTAAGGCTCCTTTGCTCAGATCACCACCGTCAACTGTCTGTCCTTCTCCAGCCAAACGTTCGTTTAGTGATTCTATCTCTCTTCGCACTGCACAAGAACAGAGGTTACGATAATCTGACAAACTGAACAAAACCAATCTTTTAATATTTACACACTATATATACATATATAAAGTACAGTCCAAAAGTTTGGAACCACTAAGATTTTTAATGTTTTAATGTATTTAATGTCTGCTACAGAAGCTTTGTATTTCAGATAAATGCTGTTCTTTTGAACTTTCTATTCATCAAAGAATCCTGTTTTCAACATTGAATATAATCATAAATGTTTATTGAGCAGCAAATCAGCATATTAGAATGATTTCTGAAGGATCATGTGACACTGAAGACTGGAGTAATGATGCTGAAAATTCAGCTTTGCCATCACAGGAATAAATTACTTTGTCAAATATATTTAAATAGTACACAGTTATTTTAAATTGTAATAATATTTCACAATATTACTGTTTTTTACTGTATTTTTAATTAAAGAAATGTAGTCTGGTGAGCAGATGAAACTTTTTAAAAACATTAAAAATCTTAGTGGTTCCAAACTTTTGGACTGTACTGTGTGTGTGTGTGTGTATATGTGTGTATATATGTGTATTATTATATTTTATATAACTAGCTGAAAGTACATTATCCCTTATATATATATATATATATATATATATATATATATATTCCATAATTATATATATATAAACACACACACAAAAAGACATCACCCTGTTAATGACTGCACATTATTCTGCTTATTACACTGTTAATTTCTAGATAAGTATAAATGGAAGTGAAATTATTTGAAAATGAGAAGAAAGTGACTGCAAGATTGATTGTAAAGTTTAGAGGCCATTAAATAAAAAAAAAAAATTGACTGAGAAACACTGACTGAGATTGACTAGAAACAAGTATTCCTGATTAATAAAAGAATATAATAAATTATAATACAGATAACAATTAAGGATTCAGAGAATGCTGAGTAAGTGTGAAGTCACTTAGTTAACATAGGATGAAGATTACTCAATTAAAACTAGTTCGTCTACATGTGTTAAGATTGTGTTGTCCCCATGACATTAAGAATAAGTCATGTACACAGTGTCATGCAGTCATGCAAAAAAGTTAAAAATGTTAAATATGATGGAAGCCATTTGGTTACTCACATTCCAAGTTTTCAATGTAGAGATTTTCAAACTCCCGCTCAATCTGTCCAAACAGGTCTAGTAAGTTACTCCTTAAGGCCATCGGCAACTTGGAGTCCTAGAAATTGAATCAAATAAACCATATTGCAAATTACTAAGAGACTGCACCATCAAAATGCATTCAATGACAACAAATGAGAAATGTGTTTCTATGACATCTGCACTGTTCTTATTACTTAGTTCTATTACTATTTAAAAAATAATGCTAGAAATAAAAATAAACTACTACAACACAAGGAGTGTCAAGGGGATCTTGTTAACAGTATATTTTAAGGAGGAAAAAAAAACACTTCAGATATACAAATAAACTTAACGTAAAATGTCTTGCTGGTTTAAAACTTCACATCTAAAAGCGTATGTAATATATCTTGCATAAAAAATGTACATAAAAATATTGCAATTCTAAGTTTACATTAAAATATTACTTGTTTTAAAACTTTACATCTAACGTAAACGTCTAGAACAGCAAGATATTTTATGTAAACTTATAGATGTAAAGTTTTAAAACAAGATACTTTATTTATATTGCACTTTATTTTACAGTACATGTACTTACCTAATAAAATACTGGGTAATATACGGTAACTACAGGGGTTAGGTTAGGTTTAGGTGCAAGTTCAGGGTTAGTTCCTAGTTATTACCCCGGTATCGTAATTACTGTAATAAGTGCATAGTATGTACATGGTGAACAGGAACAGGAATATAAAATAAAGTGCTATCAGCTAGTTTACATAAAATATCTTGCTGTTCTAAAACTTTAAATGTAAAAGTTGACTTAAAATAGAGAAACTTCTGTTCAGAAACTTTACATCTAAAAGTTGTAAAATATCTTGCATTTCTAAAACTTTAAATGTAAAAGTTGACTTAAAATAGAGAAACTTCTGTTCAGAAACTTTACATCTAAAAGTTGTAAAATATCTTGCTGTTCTAAATGTTTGTTAAATATCTTGTTTTAGAACTTTACATCAAAAAGTTTACATAAAATATCTTGCTGATCTAAAATTTTACATCTAAAAGTTTATAATATATCTTGCTGTTCAAAAAGTTAATGTTAAATATCTTGTTTTAAAACGTTACTTCTGGGTTTACGCAAAATATCTGGTTGTTCTACAACTTTAAATTTAAAAGTTAACTTAAAATATCTAACTGTTCTGAAACTTTACATCTAAACATTTGCTTAAAATATTATGGTGTTCTAGAACTTTACAATATCTTGATGTTCTAAAATTGTACATAAAATAAGTACATAAAATAATTGAGACAGAGTGTAAGCAAACATCATAAGGATGTTCCAACAGAAAAGATCCATAACAAAATTTTGAAAAAGCACAAAAAATACAGAGATCTCTATCCAAAAAATAACTAATCTACCAAACTCACTTACCTCCATTATCAAGGATAAGAAGTTCCAAGTAAAGTCTTTCAGCTTGATTAAAGCTACACAAAGAAAAGCAATCCACAAACAAACATTGCTGTTGTGTAGTTTAGACTAGCTATGTCCATATTAACTACTCCAGGACAACAAGGTGTGCAGTCAGGTTAACACAAGAGTTTAATGGAGAGAACAGCGTAAGCTAAGTCAACTGCTCTCCATTCTGTCATTAACACATGTACTTGTGTGCTCTTCAGAGAGAGAGAGAGAGAGAGAGAGAGAAACAGCAATTAACAAACAACAGCTCGCCGTCTATTCTTATAAACCTACTCAATCCTAAAACTTGTGGTCACCATAGCAACTGCACATAATGACAGCATTGAGAGGGTGAAAGGCAGTATAGTCTAAATCCAGTGAACGGTTTACAGTAGGGGCTGCCAATCAGAAATGACCCCACAGAGGAATAGACAGAACAATCGAACCCCAGAGTGCCGCTCTTTAAAAATGGATGAGGCTATAGACCATAGAAAGTACAAACCATAGATACCCCCACCCCACCCACTAAGTATCAATAAAACAATGACCAAATGGCATCATGTCTCAAGTCTGAAATGAGCTAGACTAGTCTCAACACTTCTTTGATTATTGAATAAAACATTGCGTTGAAAATAATCTTTTCACGAACATGTACGTTTATTTGAATGGGAGAACTGATGATTACTCTAGTAATTTATGTGAGTACAGGCATCTCTTATCAATGACGCACTCCAGTAATGTTTGTGTTAGGAATGTGCGTCAATAACGGACTCGTTTGGAACAAATGATGTGTGTAAGAGGATGTAAATTGCAGGGATACGTTTCAGTACCAAAACAATGACGAAACTACTCATTGACAGAAATACTTAACTCATGTCATTTGTTCACCAGATGTAACTTGGACTTTGACTGTGACATTTAATTTTTTCAACACCAGTGTACAGTACACCCCTTTCCATCCATCCAAACTGGAATCTCTTTCAATAAAGACATTGATCCAGTGTAATTACAGTTTCAATTTGTCAAGTTAGTTTTTATTTATATTTTAATTGCGATCTGTTCTTTCAATTTAGTTCAGTTCTTGTTATTTAGTTATTGGTTTTTCAGTAGGGATAGCAAAGTTAATGCATTAACTTAAAATTTCATTTTAGGATTTTTCATTCTAAACATTTTTGCTTGTTTTGCAGGTGTGTTGTAAATGTTTGCAACATTCTAATAAACTGTATATAAAAACCTAGAATTAAAAAACAAGGCTCGACATTAACGCTTGTCCAGGACAATTGGATTTTTGGAAGGGGCAATTAAAAGAGAATTTCACTTGCTCAACCGAACAAGTTGCCTGATATGGAAGCTTGTTTCCGCCACTGAATAAAAAATAAAAAAGGCAATTGCGACTTTTTCTCTCACAATTCTGACTTTTTCTCGCCATTGCGAGTTTATATCTCACAATTCTGATTTTTGTTTTTTCAGAATTGTGCAATATAAACTCACAATTTCAAGTTATAAGAAGTGCATGATATAAATGCAAATTGCGAGTTATAAAGTCCGAATTGAGAGGAAAAAAGTCCAAATTGTGAGGAAAAGTCACAGTTACCATTTTTATTTTTTATTTAGTGACGGAAACAAGCTTTCATAGCCTGATAAAAATGTCAATAAAAAAAAAAAAACAACAACTAAGAAACAAATGACTCTGATTTTATTACATTTAGTGTAAGTGGCAATCGATAGTGGATAATAATATATAATGTACTATATAATGTAGTTAGCACTGTTGAGGCTTGCACAACTTCTTGAGGAGAAACAAATTTGTTTGTTTGTTTTATTTGGATCCCCATTAGCTTCAGCATAAGCTAAAAGCTATTCTTCCTGGGGTCCTATAATCTACCATGTGACAATACAACTTATGATATACACCATACGTACAAGACATTACATTACATTGGAACAACATATTATACAGTAAAAAAAAAAAAAAACACCGCTCCGAATAGATCTATATCAAAATAATGTAACTAAGAACCCTATAACAGTATCTCTTTAAATTAAATATATATTAACTGTATATGTTTCTTTGAAGATAATATTTCTTAAGTGATTTTTTGAAACCATACAGAGTGTTTTGTTGTTTAATAGTATTTGGAAGAGAGTTCCATTCACACATTGCTCTATACCTTACTGAACGTTGAATTGATTTGGTTTTTACTATAGGTAAAATAAAACTACATCCTACTGCCTGCCTCGTTAGATAATGATGTATATCTGTACTAAAGGACAGTTTTTCATATAAAATAAAAAGGTGTTTTGTTTGTTATAACATTATATAAAAATACCATTAGTGAATACATCTATTTTTTACTTTAAACCATGAGAGGCTTTCATGCATTTTGTCAACATTTGATCTAAACCCACATAAGAGAGCCAGACGTGCAGCTTTATTCTGAATAACTTGTAGTTTTTTTATATTAGTTGATGAAGTATTGGACCAAACCACAGAGCAGTAATCAAGGTGTGAAAAAAACAATGCATAAAGTACTTGTTTAACAAAACTGTGGTGTAAAATATTTTGCACATCTTTTAATAACAGCCAAAGTATTGCCCATTTTAGTTAACAATTTCTGAACGTTGAGAGCAAATGAGAGCAGGGCACACAAAGAAACTCAGTTAACATACTGCAGTAAAAATTTAAAATGTGGTGTTTTTATATTTATAACATTTGATACAGTTAAGCAACATCACATGACCAAGAGTGCAGTCTTTCTGAACACATCACAATTGAAAATGTGACACTGATTCATTCTACAGTTGAATAAATAAGTAGTTAATATTATGTCGCTTACATTTAGATGGAATATTGACTGTTTTTGTTCTATTTCAGCAGTAGTTCAGAACAAATCACAGCACATCTCACAGCAACACTTTAGAGAATGATTCAGCATTTTGAATGAATTGGTTGAGTCAATAATTCAATGACCCATTTATAAACAAGTGCCTCATTCAGCCATTTGAACAAATCGTTTGAATAAATGACTCAAAGACTCACTCATTAAGATGCTCACTTGCCACCACTTACTGCCGGTTTAGTTTCATGTTTATCTTTTTTTTCTCCAACATTTCTTGTTTCTATTTTCAAAAAATATTTAAAACAATATAACATTATTTAACACAGTTGTAATTTTTCAGTGTAAATTATTTAATTTTTAATTTAACATCCCTATAGTGTCTTAATATTTTAATTAAATTTATTTATCAAATTTAAGAATTTAAAATGAAAGATGAAGCATATATTTAATAAGATTAAGGGGGAAAATGCCCTTTATAAAGATAAAATAAAAAAAAAAGCCCTTGGGGTAAATATCACAAACATGCATATTTAAATATGTCAAAGCTGATAAAACACTAATGAGAATACTGCTTAAGAATAAATTATATTTACACCCGGACAAGCAACTTTTTTACTCGGACAAGTGAATAACCAATTTACATGACAAGGCTTAATGCTGAGCCCTGCATTTATTTTTGCCAATTCCATTTCATTTTATCAGCCAGTTTTGGAGAAAAGTTATTTTTGATGCTCCCATTATGTTAAGATAGCACGTCATTAAGCAATCAACATTGGCTTCCTGGGGACTGAACATGACTTGCATATCCCAGCTGTCATGACTTGGTGTTTATCAAAAAAAAAAAATCATAAACTATGTCACAGAACTGGCTTTGTGTCATTCTTGCTTGTACACCTGAGGACGTCAGCACGCTCAAATTGTTTCCTCTAGTGTTCGCAACCACGAACTTCAACCCTAGATCTATACATGATCATGTAAGCTTACACTGTAGAAACAAAGACAAAAAAACAACATACCTGTCCCTCTAGCATGTCTCTCTGCATGCCTGGTCTGTCCTGCTCGGTGCTGTTGGTCCTCCTAATGGAGAGACTGTGCGACTTGCGCTTCTGTTTGACTTGACGGGCGGCTGCGCTGTTTCCACTTTCAACAGGCATCACTCCTCAGTGACGTCCCCCTACGCACTTCCTACCTGAAACTGAACAATCAAACAGCAGGGTTTGCCCCATCCTTCAGCAATGGAGAAATATAATGTGTCCTTTGTTGGATACTATGCAGTATACCATATTCCTCGATGCCATATGTAAATATCAAGTTAAATATTGAGGGAGGAAACAAAGTAAGTCTTGGGTGATGACATACTAGAGGAATGTGTTGTCTACGGTGGGTGTTGGTTGATTTAGTACTAGTTAAGCAAACATCATAAACATTATGAATTCAAATGAAGCCGCTGTAAAACTCTGATGTCTAAAGAGACGGTTTGACTGAGCAGGTGAATGTGAATCGAAACAGGGGAATCTCACAAAAACACAAAATTTGAGATATATTTCACGCAAAAATGTAAAGAAAGCAAAATTCAAGTATAGTCTGCATAAAAAAGAAGCTTAAATTTTAGTAATTTAACAAATTTACATTCATTTATCTATTTTTTTTTTTTCAATTAAGTACTGCTTTCATTGTAGGTAACTTACTGTAATGTGAATTACTGTAACATTAATATTAAAACCTTCTATGAATAATATTTTAATGTAAAAAATAATTACTGTTTAACCAAAAATTTTTTTTTTTTTTTTTTTTAAACTGACAAGAATTTTTTTTGCTAAACAGCAGTTTTGGCATTTTTCCTTTACAGTATTGAGAATGTAATATTTTTATATTACAATATATATATAAAAAAAACATTTTCGCATTACAGTAACAAGAGATAGAAATTTAAGAAGAAATGAGCTTAATCATGAAAATATATCAATGTCACAATGCAAAAACCTTTAATTATCATAAAAGTATAATTATATATAGTATATAATTACAAACATATATATATATATATATATATATATATATATATATATATGTATATAGAGCTATGGAAAAAATTAAGAGACCACTCCAAGTTCAGAAATCAATGTTAAGTGGTCTCTTAATTTTTTCCATAGGTAGCAATATATTATATTATATATATTATATATTATATATATACACACACAGTACAGTCCAAACGTTTGGAACCATTAAGATTTTTAATGTTTTTAAAGTTTTGTCTGCTCACCAAGGCTACATTTATTTAATTAAAAATACAGTAAAAACAGTAATATTGTGAAATATTATTACAATTTAAAAATAACTGTTTTCTATTTGAATATATTTCACAAAGTAATTTATTCCTGTGAAGCAAAGCTGAATTTTCAGCATCATTACTCCAGTCTTCAGTGTCACATGATCCTTCAGAAATCATTCTAATATGCTGATCTGCTGCTCAAGAAACATTTAATGTGTATAATTGTACAAAATATTTGTGTACAATATTTTTTTTCAGGATTATTTGATGAATAGAAAGTTCAAAAGAACAGCGTTTATCTGAAATTTAATCTTTTGTAACATTATAAATGTATTTACTGCCACTTTGGATTGATTTAATGCATCCTTGCTGAATAAAAGTATTCATTTCTTTAATTTATTTTCAAAAAAATAAAAATTCTTACTGACCCCAAACTTTTGAACGGTAGTGTATAATGCTACAGAAGCTTTGTATTTCAGATAAATGCTGTTCTTTTGAACTTTCTATTCATCAAGGGGAAAAAAAAGTACACAACTGTTTTCAACATTGAATATAATCATAAATGTTTATTGAGCAGCAAATCAGCATATTAGAATGATTTCTGAAGGATCATGTGACACTGAAGACTGGAGTAATGATGCTGAAAATTCAGCTTTGCATCACAGGAATAAATTACTTTGTCAAATATATTTAAAATAGTACACAGTTATTTTAAATTGTAATAATATTTCACAATATTACAGTTTTTTACTGTATTTTTAATTAAATAAATGTAGTCTGGTGAGCAGATGAAACTTCTTTTAAAAACATTAAAAATCTTAGTGGTTCCAAACTTTTGGACTGTACTGTACTGTATACATATATATATATATATATTAATTTATGTTTTTGAAAACAGTCTCTTATGCTAAAAATACAGAAAAATAAGTAACATTGTGAAATATTATTACAATTTAAAATAATAGCTTTCTATTTTAATAACTTTAAAATATAATTTATTTCTGTGATCAAAGCTGAACTTTCATCAGCCATTACTCCATTCGTCAGTGTCAAATGATCAACATTTTATGATCAACATTTGAGAATAAAGTCATTATGTTTTGAGAAAAAAAAGTTGAAAAGAAAATGTTGAGAATAAAATGATTATATTTTGAGAATAAAGTTGTTGCATTTCGAGAGAAGTCAATAATAAAATGTCAAGGATAAACAATTTAATTAGGTTTTTTCTCTCGAAATTTAACGAGTTGCAACTACTTTATTCTCAAAATATTATGATATTATTCAACATTGAATTTCGACTTTTTTTCTCAAAATTGAATGAGTTTAATCTCGCATCATAACGACTTTAATCTCAAAATGGTTTTATTTTATTTTTTTTAAAATGGCTTGGCCGTAATCCGCTTCCATATATTAGAATGATTTCTGATTAGATTTTTTTATATATATATTATATATGATATGAATTGGAAATCAACCATTATATAAAAAAAACAATTATATTTATGTTTTTTGATGAAGCAATGGGTGTCATTTTAATGTAAAACAAATATGTTAAGTGAGTTCATGAAGTTAAAATCGTGAACAAAAGAGCAAGCAGGCCATTATCCACAATAACAAACAACATAAAGTGTTAATGTCAGCCTGAGCATCTTAAAAAGTATGAATAATTATAAAAACATAATGCTAAATAAAGGGCATGCAAAAAAAAAATATTACAAATACCAGGCATGGAGAGCAGTGAATGATAAACAAAGCAGACACATCCTCAGACGACTGCTTAAAGTGATGAAGAAGATCTCAACAGGAAGCCCGGGGCCGCACTCACGCCAGCACTGAACACAAAACAACACCAGCTATCGGTTCACAAACATGACAATGAAGAAAAGAAAAGATGCAGGCATGGAGTGGCAGCATTCTCACAACCTAAAATAAAAGGGAGGAAGATGGGAGAAGGTGGATGGATTGATGGATGGAGCAGGTAAAAAAGCAGGAAAGTGTTGTCAAATGTACAAACCGCGATACCAAGTCTGTACAGAAATGTTAAAAATGTGACGCTTTGAGTGCTATTCAGAGGATTCGTAA
The DNA here is from genome assembly GCF_024489055.1 of Chanodichthys erythropterus. Classification (NCBI taxonomy): domain Eukaryota; kingdom Metazoa; phylum Chordata; class Actinopteri; order Cypriniformes; family Xenocyprididae; genus Chanodichthys; species Chanodichthys erythropterus. The sequence continues at coordinate 26,863,468 of NC_090243.1, forward strand.
ACACCTCTGATTGGCCACTGTGTTCATGATCAACGCTTCAAAAACATGTTGTAAATAGACATCAATGATGCTCTTCACCGAGCGCTTACACGGATACACACGGGAGCGTTCGAAAGCAGGCGTCTATCAGCGGACCGGTGTTCTGAGAAATCAAGTCCATCCAGGAATTGGGTCTCCTTCAGGACCAAGGCAGTAATGGCTGATCAATAGTTGTTATCATGATGTCTTGACTAATTATAACCCATTTCATTATTGTATGATGTTTATTACATTAGGTGCCTAGAATGCCTATGTATTGTATAATAAAACAAACTGGAAAGACAACCATGCCTAAAAAAATGTATTTTTTTATAAGGATAAGGATTGTTGTGTACTATGTTCTGTAAAAGTAATTTAATATTAATTTTACACAATAATAGCAATGTGGTATAGTGTATATTACTATTATACTATATAAGCTAAGCTAGCAGGCTAATTGGTAGATGTATGCTATGCTAGTACAAAAGCTAACTAAAAAAAAAAAACAGTAAGAACAAAAAAGGCTATATTTCACAACCTATAGATTCAGTTATATACAATAAACCAAGTCATTTAAAATACATTAATGGTCATTATAACACATTTTAAAAGGTTAATTCAGCCGAAAATGAAAATTGTGTCATTTATTACTCACCCTTATGTTGTTCTACAGACCTTCGTTCATCTTCAGAACACAAATTAAGATATTTTTGATCAAATCCAATGGCTCAGTGAGGCCTGCATTGACAGCAAGATAATTAACACTTTCAATGCCCAGAAAGCTACTAAAGACGTATTTAAAACAGTTCATGTGACTACAGTGGTTCAACCTTGATGTTATGAAGCGATGAGAATACTTTTTGTGCGTTTACGACTGTATTCAACAATATCAAGTGATGGGCGATTTCAAAACACTGCTTTATGAAGCTTCGAAGCTTTACGAATATTTTGTTTCGAGTCAGTAGTTCGAAGCGTGCATCAAACAGCCAAAGTCACGTAATTTCAGTAAATGATGCTTTGATATGTCATAAGTGTTTTGAAATGTTTCGAAATTTCAATGGTTCAAGTGACTTTGAATAAAGTCGTTATTTTGTTTTTTTTTTGGCACACAAAAAGTATTCTCTTCACTTCATAACATTAAGGTTGAACCACTGTAGTCACATGATCTGTTTTAAATATGTCTAAAGTAGCTTTCTGGGCATCTGAAAGTGTTAATTATCTTGCTGTCAATGGAAGCCTCACTGAGAATGTAATTTTCGGATTTCACGGATTTCATCAAAAATATCTTGTGAAATTTGTGTTCTGAAGATGATTGAAGGTCTTACGGGTGTGGAACGACATGAGTGTGAGTAATAAATGACAATTTTTATTTTTGGGTGAACTAATCCTTTAAACAATATAAATCATAACGAGATTTTGCAGGAATTATAATCAGGCGCTAAAAATACTACCTATTTAAAGTCAGTTGAACCAATGGGATCACTCAGGGTCCTAAAGGAGACGCGATTCCTGGGGGGACTCGATTTCTCAACACACCGGTCCGCTGGTAGATGCCGGCTTTCAAAAACTCCCGCTTTTAAAACATCTGTTGAGCGCAAGAACACAATGGCCAATCAGAGGTGTTTATGAATCCGCTCAACAGTGCTCAAAGTGTCACATTTTTACAATTTCAGTAACAACTTGGTATCGCGTTCGGTACTTTTGACAACACTACAGACAGGTTTTAGCTCATGAGGTTAGTGGGTTTGAACAACTCATATTTAACACATGCATGAAGTATGCACCTGCAGCATCATGCTTCGTTCTTTATGTGGGACTTTAAATAGGCCATATGATGCTATTTTAAAAGGTCAATATTTTGTTTATTAGGTGTACTAGAATATGTTACCATGCTTTAATGTTTTAAAAACATTAGATTATTGCAGCCCCTTTATTCCCAGCCTGTCTGAAATGATCTGACAAAGCCCCTCCTTCTGAAAATCCCAGAATGCTCTGATTGGCCAGCTGACCTAGTGCATTCTGATTGGGCGAACACCTCAAGTGTGTGATAGAAATGTAACACCCCTTACCATAATCACAGGCTTTAGCTTGTTAATAGTTATTAATGTTGTCAGTCCTATTTCAGTTGGAGGCAAAATGAGATTCGTAAAATGCGAATGATCAAGCAGATCGATTGGAACGCCAAGACATAGCATATGCCTTTAGGTGGACATTATGCTAATATTTCACATTTTGATGCCCAGTTCTGTCATAAGCAAACTGATGTTTTATGTTGCGTAATTAGATGGAAACTATTACTTAGGGCCCTATTTTAACAAGCTAAGTGCATGGTCTAATGCGCACAGTGCAAGTGCACTTAGGGCGTGTCCGAATCCACTTTTGCTAGTTTAAGGACTGGAAAAATGGTCAGCGCAGCCCGGCGCATGGTCTAAAAGGGTTGTCCCTATTCTCTTAATGAGTAATTGGGGTGTTTTGGGCATAACGTGAAATAAACCAATCAGTGTCTCATCTCCCATTCCCTTTAAAAGCCAGTTGTGATCGCGCCATGGCGGATTCTCTGTTTACATGGTGGAAATTGCAATAAGAAAACTGAACGCTTCTCTAGTGAGGAAACGGAGCAGACCATCCAGAGAATCTTTATCTTTATGCATGCAATAATAATCTCTTACAATCCTTAGTAATCCTTTTATTTTTAATATTTGGCATGTTTGTGTGCTGCTGCGCATCCCTGTGTGTGTAATACGCAGAGTGTATGTGCGTTGTGCACCCACCTATAGGTGCATATTACTAACGCGCTCTTTAAATAACAAAACAAATACTGCGCGGTTGACTTTAGATCAGGTTTCAGTTGGTCAATGGCGCAGTTTATTTCAGTTTCCTCAAAATAGCTACACACGCCAACAATGCACCTGAACACACCTCGTTTTCAGACCAGCACCCCCATGGGCGAACAGATGAACATGAGTGCATTTGCCATTTAAACAATGTGGTGCAGGATGTGAAAATGATAACTGTGTTGGGTGAAACTAACAAAAAACACTTGCGTCATGCCTGGCGCCACATTGCACCAGGGTCCCGTTCCTCGTACGTCGCTAACTCAGTTAGCTGGATTTGATTGTTGACGATTTGGCATGATCTTGGATCGTTTGGTTCTTCGAAGCTCATCCTAGACTTGCTGTCATAGCAACAGGTCCGTAAGCTCAAACCTGCTCGGGAGCAGGCTTATTTCATGTAAACAGGATTAGATTGCATCTTTTTAAGCGGAGGTGATGTTTAAAGTCTGTCCCAGCCTCTGCTACTTTCCCACAAGAGTACCCTAATGTAAACCAGGGACAATAATAATGATTTAAAAATTTGCAAATAACACTATAATGCCGTGTAGTGTCATAATATAGACACCGACAGTTTTACTCTGTGAGAGATTCATTCGTGAGGGAATAATTACGTAATATTTTTTTTTATTGGAGTTTTACACACATGATGTACAGATAGATATCTATGCCATACATGCATTTGTGCATTTGAACCGCGACATATATTATGGGAGTGGCTTGATGAAGCGCAGGAGATGCAGATAACTTGATCTTGACCCTTAAGAAACTTTAATTAATGCTGTCAAATATGCTTCAAAGGTAAATCAGTTGCTAATTAAAACATTGAAATAAAAACTGAATGTACAAATAATAGAAATTGTGAATATAGCCTAAATAATTGGGTAATCATGTAAAAAAAATGCACATTTCATTTATCTAACATTCGCTTGGCTGTTTCCTTATAAATGTCTAGAAATTCGTCAAGTTTTTCGTCAGGTGTCTTTTCTCATTCTATGATGACATTACGTTCCCGTCTTGACTCCAGCCAATCGCTGCATTGCTGATCAATGTTTCTACTATCGATACATATCCCCTTTTAAGCAAACACATGAACGCGCAATTATCTCAGATAACTCAATCCAGCGATACTAATCATACACAACAGATGTGTTTGAAGAACCAAATGGACTATATGCACGGGTTACTTCCTGGTTGTCGTTAAGCCAGCTCGAGCACTTCCGGTGAACTGTTAGCTGTTCATTCTGTAGTCGTTGTACATCGACACAAAACCATCTATGGTTGACTTTTTAATGTTGTATTTATATTTTAATGTAGTCATCACATTTACCTAATTTGCCAATAAACCAGTTTTATTGATTGCAATAAAGATGAAGCTATTGGGACTGTTTAAAAATGCCTTGTCTGTAATTAGACACATGCACACACATTTTTTCCCAGCACTTCAAATGTTATTTTTAATGTGATGACCACAAACATTATTTGTTCATCCTTCTGAGATTGTCCCCATTGTAAAACCGAACGTTTAAAAATATAGGAAATTTAACATTTGATAGAAAACACTTATCTAAAAATAAAAAAGACAGTAATTAGCATTTTAACCACCAGGTGGCGGCAAAGTAGCATTTATTTGCGCACATATCAGCCATTTCCTCTAAACGTTTTTCACTTCGTTTTTGACTAAATATTAAACATTATAAAATAACTAGGTTTAAAATACATTTTGTCAATGTGAAGTATGAAATACTCACAAAATCTTATGAAAAACAATAACTTTTATTGTGAATTACACAGAAAGCGAGCACCGTGCTTTCCCTTTGTAATCACAGCAGCTGTCAGTCAGTGCATCACAAGATCAATGATTTCAGCACACTTGTGAAAACACACATTTTATTGAATTAATCTAACTAAAGTGCACAATAAATATTTAATTTTTGAAGCTTTTTTTTCCACATAAAAGTGTGAAAACTAATGGTCGAATTGAATTTAGCCGAGGAGGAACATTGAGGTACGTCTTTATTTATTTATTTTTTATGCTGTCTTGCGTTTGAATAACTAAATTAATGCTATGCCACACTATTTAAGTGACTATATTCCGATTATAAACTAAGTATTACACTACCGATGCTCAACACACCAGCAAATGACATCTCACCGGAAGTTTTCGAGCTGGCTTATATTAATGCGGAAGTTCTAAAGAACGCTCCGTGCATATAGTCCATTAGCTGGATCATGATTAGCACGATGATATCATCTTGGATGTGTCATTTGATCTCAGATGTAATAAGCGACGTACGAAGAACGGGCCCCAGATGTATGATAGGACCCATTGACTTATATTTAGGGCTGCAACAACGAATCGATAAAATCGATAAAATTCGATTATTACAAGAGTTGGCAACGAATTTCATTATCGATTTGTTGTGTCGCACGACTATTACACCTCTCAATAAGACGCGGAGATGTTTGAGTATAAAAAGCGCGGTTGAGCGCGAAGCAGAGCGGAGGTAGAGGAAAGACCATCGGAGGGTAAGCAAGTTTGTGAATATTTTTAATAAACAAGGAAAAACAAAATAATAGCGATCCATCGGTCATTCAGTGTTATTGTGGCTGCGTTCAGCTCTCGTGACACACAAGACGCGTCGCTATGGAAACATTAAAGGCAAACGTTCTAAAATAACGGTCGCCTTAAAAAAAATCCGAATATTTTAAACTCACGCTCGAAAGGGTGAATATTAATCAAACAACAAAAGACAGAGAAAATCACTCACTGCTCTTTAGTTTAATAAGGATTTATTATATATTAATTATATCTAATCCATAAGGAATGTTGTATGCAAGTTGTTATAAAGAATGCATATATCATTCATTGAAAAGAAGACATTGTGTTCTTCTTTAGGAGGAGTGGTTTTATTTAATATTTTTTTTTATGTCCCAGCAGTTAAATCTGTGTTTGTATTGCATGTTCAAATTTTAATATTATTCATATTAATAGGTAAACAAAGTAGATGTTTTCTCCGGGAATACATAATGGGTTTGGAAATTTGAGAGAAATTCTTAATGCATTACAATTTAACTAAACCCGTTAGATTTAGTCAACTAAAATCTTGTGATATTTAGTCATGTACTAAAACAATTCAAATGACTAAAACATGATTAAAACTGAATGGCATTTTAGTCAAAAGACTAAAACTAAATAAAAAATTGCTGTCAAAATTAACACTGATCTGTTGTCATGTATTTATTCTGTGCTTTGTCCCATATCGGTTATTGTTGACAAATATATTTGTGAGTGAGTGAGTGAGTGAGTGAGTGAGTGAGTGAGTGAGTGAGTGAGTGAGTGAGTGAGTGAGTGAGTGAGTGAGTGAAAGAGTGAAAGAGTGAAAGAGTGAAAGAGTGAGTGAGTGAGTGAAAGAGTGAGTGAGTGAGTGAAAGAGTGAGTGAGTGAGTGAGTGAGTGAGTGAGTGAGTGAGTGAGTGAAAGAGTGAGTGAGTGAGTGAAAGAGTGAGTGAGTGAAAGAGTGAGTGAGTGAAAGAGTGAGTGAGTGAAAGAGTGAGTGAGTGAAAGAGTGAGTGAGTGAGTGAGTGAGTGAGTGAGTGAAAGAGTGAGTGAGTGAGTGAGTGAGTGAGTGAAAGAGTGAGTGAAAGAGTGAGTGAAAGAGTGAGTGAAAGTGTGAGTGAAAGAGTGAGTGAGTGAGTGAGTGAGTGAGTGAGTGAGTGAGTGAGTGAGTGAGTGAGTGAAAGAGTGAGTGAGTGAGTGAGTGAAAGAGTGAGTGAAAGAGTGAGTGAGTGAGTGAGTGAGTGAGTGAGTGAAAGAGTGAGTGAGTGAGTGAAAGAGTGAGTGAGTGAAAGAGTGAGTGAGTGAAAGAGTGAGTGAAAGAGTGAGTGAGTGAGTGAGTGAGTGAAAGATTGAGTGAGTGAGTGAGTGAGTGAGTGAGTGAAAGAGTGAGTGAGTGAGTGAGTGAGTGAGTGAGTGAGTGAGTGAGTGAGTGAGTGAGAGTAAAGAAGAAGTTCTACGGTTCAAACAAATCCTGTTAAGTTTTCTGATTTTTATTTTTATTTATTTATTTATTTAAAAAAAAAAAGATGTATTGTTCTGACAGCTCAGGTCCCTTTAAACAAAAATATACATATTTTTGTGCACTTTATTTTTTTAAAAAAAACTATATATTTGGCAGATGTAAAGCATACATGTGTATGTTTTTTTGTGTTAGTTCATTTGTTTTTTGTTTTTTATTACTTTAACAGCTCAGGGATGTTAAAAGAGCAACCTGTTTTTGCACTTTCTGAGGATTTTTTGCACTGTGAATTTGCACTGTCAGTTCTGTTTTTGAATAAAAGGTTGGAAATTAATGTCCCCCCCCCCCCGATTCATCGATTAATCGTAAAAAACAATCGACAGATTAATCGATTATTGAAATAATCGTTAGTTGCAGCCCTACTTCTATTAGCGATATAAATACTTACAATATATTAGCGTCAACACCAGTGGACAATAACATTCTGTTAATTCTAAGCACACTGCAGTTTTGTCGTCTGCCGTTTTAAAGGTAGGGTAGGTGCGAAGAGGTATGGAAATATGTGTTGACAGGCAGGTAGGACATCCGAATGCAATGATTGGACGAACATTTTTTGGTCCTGAGACTTCCACAGAAGATGTAGATGTTTTAATATTTAGTCCATTTCTAATACTGATTGTTATCAGGATGTGAAGAGAGTTTCAACTAGTATAACAAAAAGTGTTTATAAAAAAACTGCCTACCCTACCTTTAAACGTTCGAGCTCTTAAAGTAAAATGGATTCTTATTGGCTGTCATTCTTTTTATAGTTCACCAGTTTTTTATATTTAGAATGATTTGTAGAACTATACGTTTATCTAGGTATCGTCCTTTGTGTGAATGGCCCATAATGTATTTTACTTCTAATGTTCAATTTAACCACTTTTGAGATATCAGCTGAAAAATAAAGTTCTTTTAGAGACGAGTAAAAAATATAAAAATTTTGGCTAAAATTTTGACTAAAAAAAATGTTGGTTCTGAGAAAAATATTTAATAACGAATTGTTCTTTCTACAAAATAAAACCAGAAACCGAGAGTAACGCGGGTATGACGCAATTGACAGGCGACTCCTCACACGTCCCGGAGCCTTGGTTAAAATTGCAATTTTCTCATGATTTACAAAATAGTTGGAAACATTTGGGATATTGTAAGTATTCAAGTTTACAAAATATATAACACTGGCCTAGTGGTTTTTGGATATTTTACTGCAAAATTCTTACATATTGCACCTTTAATGAAATAATTAGAAATAAACAGACATACTTTTTGCGTAGTCATATTAACAAGTATTGTTAAATCTTGTGGCTATATTTTTGAAACAGTTTTGTTTGTTTTGTTTTGTTTTTTTGTTTTTTACAAATCAGCCAGTTCACTTCCATTGTACAGTAAGAGAATCACCCATATTGTAGCAATAGTGGTTTATAAGAAAAAAAAAAAAAAAACTACTACTGTTAACATCCACATCAATCCACAAAACTTGTCCTCTTGTATCATTATCATACTATGAGCCTCACAGGATCATGATAATGTCATGGTATAAGGTCCAAAAATGGCAATATGATAGTTCCTTGATGTTTCTTCTCACGTTTTGTAATTGTTTCACAATATACAAGTTTATCTACAGTCCAGATAATTTATGGAAACATAATTATGACTGTCTATGTTTACATATAAAGGACATTTACGTTACATTTAGAAGTCGTGTATGTTTAATTCTAATAGTCATAAAAATGTAATTTAATGGTACAAGAACAAATAGAGTTTGTATTTAAATATTTTCCCCTGAAAAAGTCTGGTGCTTTGAACACATTTATCCGAAATGCAGATGATCACACACACGCATACACAGCAGTCTGACGCAAGGTCAGCTGGCCTGCTCGGTTAAAACACCACAAACACAGTCAAATAAGATGCCGTTATCAGTCATGAGCCCAGTGCCGAGTCTCTCTGACAGCAGCTGTGTTGATAAAGTGTAATTGACCTGATTATCAGCTAATCTTCCATTACGACAAACACTAGCGTCTCTGCTTTCAATAATACTCACATTAATGACCGCTTCAGATGATCTGAGCGCGTTTGTCATTCGCTGATAGAGGGATGGTGTGTGTTTGAATCCTCCAGCATGATCCACACAAACACACACTGACGATTCTGTCAGAACAATCCCCGGGATTTTCACACTTTGATGTTATTTTTTATCAAACCCGACGCTGTCAGCAGACTGTGAAGCAAGAGGAAATGACAACAGATCTGACGGTCGTACGACCGGAAGCAACACTTCAAAATAAAAGCTTCAACGTTTTTTTTCTTCTCCAAATCTCTCCACAAATACATAAATGCATTTATATTTGAAGAGTTTCGTTGTAAAACGAGATAACTCCGTTTTTAACATTTGTCAAAACATGTTTATTATTATGTTATCATGTTATTATTTTGTTTTATGGTGCTACTTAGCTGTATTTTTTAAGTTATGAAGGTTTAAATCAAAACAAACCAACTGCAGTTGAATTGATATTAATTGGAATGCACAACCAAAAAACAAGATTTTTGAAAAAATAAAAAACGGGGTTATCTCGTTTTGCAACGAAACTCTTCATTTGTAAACAAATTATAATGATTAAAGTATAATTAATAATTCATATGAGCGCAGATGGAGAGGGGAAAAGACGACAAGATAAATATCGCTATGGCACACATATGGAAGTTGTGTATTAATACAAACTTTAAATATTAAACAGCAAAATATGAAAACATTTAAATCACGTGATTTATAACCTTCATTAAGGATTTCCTGAAATACCAGATAAAAAAGTGAAAAATGTTAAAAGTATAGCCTTAATTTGAATTATTATTATTATTGTTATTATTATTATAAATGTTTTAAAAAATAATGTTGAGATGATTTAAACTATTTGTAGATAATGACTTTTAAAAAATAGTATTTAAAACAACAGTAATACTAATAATAGCAATAACGATAACAATAATAATAATACTTTTGAAACTTGTGTCTTAAAATTACGTTAAATTGCTGTATTTGATTTTATGTCCAAAACATTTTATTTCATTTCGTTTCATTTTAATTTTATTTCATTACTTTCCTCGGCTTTTCCTGCAGTTAACCAAAGCCATTTAAAAAAAAAAATGTGAGAATATAGCCTTAATTTGTTGCTGGTATATAACTACTGTTATTTTAAAAAAATATTATTTTAAACAACAACAGAAGAAATAATAATAATAATAATAATACATTTGAAAATTGTGTCTTAAAATGACGTTAAATTACTGTATTTTATTTAATTTCGTTTAATGTCATTTCATTTCCTGCCGTCAACCAAAGCCGGAAAAGATCGTACATAAATATACACCAATCCGAAGACGGCTTCATTCCCAACAACCAATCAAAATCTTTGTCACTTAGGGGCGGGGAATCAGTGTGGTGGTCAGAGTTGAGCAGCGATCACTCATCAGTTCCTTCACCGTTGCGCTCGTGCTTTACGTGTGACCCGCGCGTTATAAAGACAGTTCACTTGATCACAGTTATCACTTCAGCAGTGCGAGTGCGTGAAGCGCTGCTTTACTGTGGAGTTACAGAGCAGATGGTGTGATGGTATGATGGCGTGTTTGTAGCGTGCTGGCGTGTGATTGGTCAGTGCAGTGTGCGCGCATGGCGCGGGTGTTATGGGCGGTGCGCAGATCCGCTGCTGCGCTGCTCGTGACAGTCAATAAACCCGCAGCGCGAGCAGAAACCCTCTATTTACCTGCTCGACAGCACGCAGATCACCACAGGTGAGTGCAGAATATCATTTATACAGTGATATTTTATATGAGCTGATGATTTTACATGGCCTGGATAATGTGTCCTTTTAATTGCGAACTTTTAGCACACTGCTAAACTCAATTTTGTCGATATTTTTTAACAATTATTGTTTATTATTCAAGTATCATGTGTTATTATTAGGTATGTTTACTTTCTTTAAATTATATCATTCAGTTATTATTACCTATGCCATTTAGCCGTTAAGTGTTTATGTGTTTCAGTGTTTAATTATTAATTTAATGCTTTTTATGTTAATTATATTATTTAGTTAATATAAAATTAAATATATTTACATTGTGCTATATGTTGTTATTAGCTAACCATAATGACTGTTATATTCATATACAGTGTTTTTAGGTTGTTTTGTAGCAGTTGTCTTATATTAACTTAATAACTATTATATTAAATGATTGCATTATAAAGCATGTTTTAGTATTAAGGTGTGTGTGTGTGTGTGTGTGTGTGTGTGTGTGTGTGTGTGTGTGTGTGTGTGTGTGTGTGTTTGCAGTCAGGTCAGACGGCTCAGTACACCTGTAAGGATGCCGGAGATTAACATGGATAATCTGGATGAAAAGCAGGTGCAGCTGCTTGCTGAGATGTGCATCCTGATCGATTACAATGACAGAAAGATTGGAGCTGACAGCAAGAAAAACTGTCATCTTAATGCAAACATTGATAAAGGTAATGCATGTGTGTCATGTTTACTGTTAATTATATTATGGATGCTGCAGCCGCAAAAAGTGCTTCAAAACTTCATACACATTGGAAAAAGTATATTACTTATGATAGATTCTGCATCATTTGTTTGCCACTTTCTTTAATATTTTATGTATTGTTATCTTGGTCTCTGCAACGTCTGTCAGCACGGTTCGTTTTCTCACCCGAGCATGTGGATACAACTGTTTTCATTTGAAAATAATCATAAATGTTTCTTGAGCAGCAGAACAGCATATTAGAATGATTTCTGAAGGATCATGTGAAAAAAAAAAACTTCATACACATTGGAAAAAGTATATTACTAATGATAGATTCTGCATCATTTGTTTGCCACTTTCTTTAATATTTTATCTAAAGCAACTAACTGTATATATTTTGAGCATGATGAGTGTCTAAACTGTTTTTTTGTCATATATTCAGAACAAATAATGCAACAAGTGTCTTTGAATCTGTTTTTTATGATTTTAGTGACATGCACATTCAAGGTCATGTATAATAACATATGTATACACCCACTATATTGAATTATCTGTTTGGTGGATAACATCACATTTGGCAGGTTGTAAAAGTGATCTTATGCAACCTGATACCACAATTAAACTTTTATTTATTTGTTTATTTTAAATACATTAAGTCAGAAATTAAATGATTTACCTGTTTCCTCACCGACAGGATTGTTGCATCGAGCATTCAGTGTTTTCCTGTTTAACAGTGAGGAAAAGCTTCTCCTTCAGCAGAGATCCAATGCCAAAATCACTTTTCCAGGTGCGTTTTTTTACATGCTATTATGATATTTATTAATATTCAGAGTTATCTGTTAGAAATAGCTGTTATATTTTCATATAGATTTTAGTTTAAAGTCGGCATGAAACGGAAGTTCAGATAGTCTTTTCTTCCCCATTGTGACGTATATATCAGAGTGAAACGGCTTCTCGGACGAGAAAAAATGTAGGGGCGGGACTTGATGTTTGTCCATGGGGAATAGAGTATTGCAGGGATGACGTCAAACCCAGAAGACTAATTCAGCAGTGGTTACTGAGATTTTTCCTACGGGTTTTTATAATAGGGTTTTTCAATTTATCAAATAAGGAGTGCGGTAAACATAACTATAATAGACATATTTATATTAAAAAAAAAAAAAAAACACAACAAAATCACTAACTAAAATTAAAATGAAAACAGAAAATATTAATAAAAACTATAATAGTATTTCAGTGATACTAAAATAACGCTGCCCCGAAATAAAGTTTTGTTTGATGTGCTTTCCCAGGCTGTTTTACCAACACTTGCTGTAGTCACCCCTTACATACTGCCAGTGAACTGGAGGAGCAGGACGCCATCGGAGTCCGACGTGCCGCACAGAGACGCCTCCAAGCTGAGCTCGGGATTCCCATGGATCAGGTACTGTTACCGAAAAAATATTCAACAGCATTATTTATGGATCGCAAACAGTGGCTTGTATAGGCAGAGCCTAAAATGAACAATCACCAAATGAGAGTAAAAAGAAGATGCGAAAGGGAACTCAATTCGTTTCTTGCTTTCTGGAAAGTTTTCTGTGCGCAAACATCCCAAGTGCGTGCCCAAAAATCCTCATCTCAAGACGCGAATACTGATTTGAACTCTCTTTCACATCATCTTGCACTTGAAAATGCCTGTATTGGCGCGTATCCTCATAAACCTAGTCAGTTATGTCTTAAGAGAACATAAACAGTTGAAAAAGAAAGCGCATACAGTAGGGATGTGCACAAATAGTCGAATATTCAGATATTCATTGCTTTGCTGGCCGTAAATGCAGTGAATCCATGATAAATCCTGAGCACTAAAACTCACAGTTATAACTAAATGCACCAGGGTGGCGCTGTGGAGCGTGTTCAAAAAGTTTATTTTATTTGATCATCACATAATGTTGTCATCTAATGTTACCTCGCGCAGTTTGGAATTACTTCGATGAAAATTATCTTACAAAATGGAATTACTTTTGATCAAATTAATTAATGAAACTGAGTTATCATAATATCAACACCATAATGAGAAAGCACATGAAATCTAAATACCCGTCGAGTGAGGAAAGACAGCTGTCCATCACTGATTTCACGACAGGTAAGCGCAGCTGTAAGTTATCCCCGAGTGAGCCAAGATGATAATTTATCTGATTTATGTATTATTCTGATTTATCTGTTATGTATTGTTATCTTGGTCTCTGCAACGTCTGTCAGCACGGTTCGTTTTCTCACCCGAGCATGTGGATACAACTGTTTTCATTTGAAAATAATCATAAATGTTTCTTGAGCAGCAGAACAGCATATTAGAATGATTTCTGAAGGATCATGTGACACTGAAGACTGGAGTAATGATGCTGAAAATTCAGCTTTGAGCACAGGAATAAATTACTTTGAAATATATTCAAATAGAAAACAGTTATTTTAAATTGTAATAATATTTCACAATATTACGTTTTTTTTACTGTATTTTTAATTAAATAAATGTAGCCTTGGTGAGCAGACGAAACTTCTTTTAAAAACATTAAAAATCTTAGTGGTTCCATTGCTTTTGGACTGTACTGTATTGGATTCGTGCATTAGCTCTTAAAGTGACAGCAGCCTAATAGACCTGCTGCTGTCTGTGTCCTTAATGTTAATTCAACAACAAAAGACAAAGAAAAATCACTCATTGCTCTTGACTGAATAATTTTTGTAACTTTAATAAGGATTAATCAATGTTAAATATAAACAGTGAAGACAGTGCAGTGTTATTTTACATTTGATTACTTTATTACATTTCTGTACCTTAAAAAATTGTGAATTTTCATTAAATTTTGGTGTCAACTGCGTTTTGTGGCTGATAAAAATTTTTTTACTTCAGAATTAAAATTTCCTGAAAATTGACTCACCCCCATGTCATCCAAGATGTTCATGTCTTTCTTCAGTCGATAAGAAATTAAGATTTTTGAGGAAAACATTCTGGGATTTCAATGGCCTCCAAATGGTTGAAGGTCAAAATTACAGTTTCAGTGCAGCTTCAAAGAGCTTTAAACGATACCAGACGAGGAATAATGGTGTTTTCTATCGAAACGATCGGTCATTTTCTAAAAAATTTTTTAAAAAAGTTATACTTTTTAACCATAAATGCTCATCTTGCACTGCTCTGCGATGTGCCACACATTACGTAATCACGTTGGAAAAGTCACATGTGACGCAGGTGGAAGTACCTATACAATTTCTACAAAGATAACATGAAAAGACTTAGTCAAACGGCCTATACAAAAAAAAAAGGTAAAAACATCAATGTCAGACGATTTTGAAGTTTGAGGAGAAAATGAGTTTTTCGCCTTTCCGTGGTACTTCTGTCTACGTCACACGTGACATTTCCAACGTGACCCTTATTCCTTGTCTGGGATCATGTAGAGCTCTTTGAAGCTGACATTTGGTCCTTCAACCCGTTGGTAACTGTTGAAGTCCATTATATGGAGAAAATCCTGGAATATTTTCCTCAAAAACCTTGATTTCTTTTCGACTGAAGAAAGGGAGACATAAAACATCTTAGATGAAATGGGGGTGAGTAAATTATCAGGAAATTTTAATTCTAAAGTGAACTAATCCTATAAGTCACTGGCCATTGGCTGGTGTGGCAAAAGTTAGTTTTAGGCCCTGTGTACAGGGCTAATCTGCTTGTTATCTCAGGTGCCTCCAGAAGAGATGACCTACCTGACCCGCATCCACTACAAAGCCCAGTCAGACGGCGTTTGGGGCGAGCACGAGATCGACTACATCCTCTTCATGCAGAAAGACGTAGATCTGAATCCAGACCCCAATGAGATCCAGAGCCACTGCTACGTGTCCAAAGAGGAACTGAAGGAGATCCTGGAGAAAGCCAAGAGAAAAGAGCTGGAGGTCACGCCCTGGTTCAGCCTCATCGCTGAAACCTTCCTTTTCAAGTGGTGGGACAACCTCCATAACCTCAAACAGTTCATCGACCATGACCGGATCCACCGCATGTAAGCAAGGACTTAGTTATGGACACTTAAACGGTTAAACTCTGATAAACACTGGACACTGATAACGGGCTTGTCTTGTTAGACAGCCTTTGTTTGTAAATGTTTGCACAAGCAGTGAGTTTTATTTAGTATTAAAGTTCTGATTATTAGATTAGAACTTTAATTCACTTACATTTCAAACTGCTACCAGAATACTGAGCATTTGCTGTCTTGCTGTCAGAAGATTTAAGGAGGGATCGCTAACAAACACTTGTACACATTTGTATAAAGTGCCTAGTTTCATATTACATTATCAGAGACTTTGCTTCTGAGAGAATGTTTTGTGTAGATAAAACTATCAGGGCTCATGAAGAGGTTTACAATTATGTGAAGTAATTTTTAGAGAGGTAAAATAAAGTTTGTTTATTTAGTCTCATTTATTTCATTCATTTTTAGAATATAAATATGAAAAAAAATGATGATCTACCTATCCATTCATCCTTTTTATTATCTCATAATTAATGAACAGTATTGTATAGCAAATTAGCTCAAAGGGGAAATATTCATAATTATCCATAACTTGTTATGATTAATTATGAATATTTGAATCAGATTAATTGGAACTTAATGTAGCTACATCAACATTACAATCAAATAATCAGTTCATCCTGTGAACCCTCAGGATTGATTATTAATTATTTGTAAGAAAAGGGTATTTTCCATGGCCACAGAAAAATAACTCTTTCTTAGCATTTACAGCACTTGGAGCGTGTAACAAGATTGATCATTTAAGTGACATTTATTTGCAGGCAGGGAGTCGGAACCAAATATGTACTGTGCACAAATTTTAACTAAATTGTGAACACAACTAATCTAACAAACACAATCACATGTACATAGGTAAGATGGAAAGTGACAGAACGAAGCTGAAAATGGGAACAGGGATTGAAGCTATGGAAAAGAGACCATAAAAAAACAATAAACCATGAAAAGAACCATCAGTTTATTATTTCAAAGCACATTGTTAAGAGGATTTTACTGCTTATCATAAAGCAGTCTGTTGTTCTGCAGGCTCTTGGTGATTCCATGAATCAATGGTGTTAAAGGTGCTATCGACCTTTTTTTTTTTTTCTTTTTTTTTAAGATGTAATATAAGTCTAAGGTGTCTCCTGAATGTGTCTGTGAAGTTTCAGCTCAAAATACCCCATAGATTTTTTTTAAATGCATTTTTTTAACTGTCTATTTTGGGGCATCATTAACTATGCACCGATTCAGGGCTGCTGGTCCTTTAAATCACGTGCTACCTGCCCATCAAGCTTGCGACTCTACAGTGCATTTGCAAAGTTCACACAGCTAATATAACCCTCAAATGGATCTTTACAAGATGTTCATCATGCATACTGCATGCATGCTTCGGGTCGTGTGAGTATAGTATTTATTTGGGTGTTTATATTTGATTCTGAATGAGTTTGATAGTGCTCCATGGCTAAAGCTAACATTACACACTGTTGGAGAGATTTATAAAGAATGAAGTTGTGTTTATGAATTATACAGACTGCAAGTGTTTAAAAATGAAAATAGCGACGGCTCTTGTCTCCGTGAATACAGTAAGAAACAATGGTAACTTTAACCACATTTAACAGTACATTAGCAACATGCTAACAAAACATTTAGAAAGACAATTTACAAATATCATTAAAAATATCATGTTATCATGGATCATGTCAGTTATTATCGCTCCATCTGCCATTTTTCGCTATTGTTCTTGCTTGCTTACCTAGTCTGATGATTCAGCTGTGCACAGATCCAGACGTTAATACTGGCTGCCCTTGTCTAATGCCTTGAACATGAGCTGGCATATGCAAATATTGGGGTCATACATATTAATGAGCCCGACTATTACGTAACAGTCTGTGTTATGTTGAGATTCGCCTGTTCTTCGGAGGTCTTTTAAACAAATGAGATTTATATAAGAAGGAGGAAACAATGGAGTTTGAGACTCACTGTATGTCATTTCCATGTACTGAACTCTTGTTATTCAACTATGCCAAGATAAATTCAAACCCTGCTGGCCCTGGCAGGACAGATGTCTAGAGTCATTCGAAGGAGCAGGAAAAAGAGGTGGAGCTGTGTGTAGCTCTTTAAAGTCTGGGGAAAGTCACACCTCTTAGGGTTGACCTGACCAATGAGAAAGGTGGAATTTCTGAGCGGAAAATTCCTCTTTGGGGAGTTTATGATCCTTTGTCCTTCTAGCAGGGCATTTGCAGATGTAATTTGAATGGGTGTTCAAGATAAGAAACTTTGCAATTCTTATAATACTAATGTGTCATAGAGTTAGCAACATAAACTAACAAATAGGAAATGAAAGATGGAGTCCATCGATACCAAACATGAGACCCATGTGATCTTAGTTAACCATAGTATGCAGTTCTAAAACATTAATATAAAAGAGTTTGAATTAAAGAGTTAGTTAACCAAAAAATGAAAATTATGTCATTTATTACTCACCCTCATGCCGTTCCACACTTGTAAGACCTTCATTCATGTTAGGAACACAAATTAAAATATTTTTGATGAAATCTTATGGCTCAGTGAGGCCTGCATTCAAAGCAATGACATTTCCTCTCTCAAGATCCATAAAGGTACTAAAAACATATTTAAAACAGTTCATGTGAGTACAGTGGTTCTATCTTAATATTATAAAGTGAATACTTTTTGTGCACCAAAAAAACCAAAATAATGACTTGAGCATTTTTTAAAACACTGCTTCGGAGCTTTACGAATTGAATCAGTGACTCGGATCTCCTATCAAACAGCTAAACTGCTGAAGTCACGTGACTTTGGTGCTCCGAGTCTCTGATTCCATTAGTAAAGGTCTGAAACAGTGTTTTAAAAAACGCTCATCACTATATTGTTGAAAAGTCCTTATTTTGATTTTTGCCGCACAAAAAGTATTCTCGTGGCTTTATAATATTAATATTGAACCACTGTACTCACATGAACTGATTTAAATCTGTTTTTATTACCTTTATGGATCTTGAGAGAGGAAATGTCATTGCTGTCAATGCAGGCCTCACTGAGCCATCGGATTTAATCAAAAATATCTTAATTTGTGTTCCGAAGATCAACGAAGGTCTTATGGCTGTTGAACGACATGAGGGTGAGTAATAAATGACATTATTTTCATTTTTTGGGTGAACTAACCCTTTAATACATAGAAAAGGAATATCTATATCCCTATGATATTCATAAAATGTGAAAACTGGAGACAGGTTTATACATTTCTCAAGTGGTTATACATATAGGATTAAAAGGGTTTATTTGTCCTTTTCGGTGAGAATTAAGTGAGAGTCATCATAGCTCTCTGCAAATTCTTTAGAGCAATAAACCGTCTTATCAGTCAGTATCCATGCACTCTAAAAAATGCTGGGTTAAAAACAACCCAAGTTGGGTTGAAAATGGACAAACCCAGCAATTGGGTTGTTTTAACCCAGCGGTTGGGTTAAATGTTTGCCCAACCTGCTGGGTAGTTTTATTTAACTCAACTATTGTTTAAAAATTACTGTATTGCTTAATTAAAATGAACCCAAAGTATGTTGGAAATTAACATTTATTAATGTTCAATGAATAATTATTAAACAATAAACATTTATTAAATTGCTTATTAATACATTTATATTAATAAACTATTAAACTATTAAATTGATATTAATAAAATATTAAAGCTTATTAATAAACATTCACCTTTTGTCTATTATTGTTGCCTCTAATTGCATCTGGTTTTTAATTTCCCAACTATTTTGGGTTCATTTGAAGTCAGCCATATAGCAATTTTTAAA
>NC_090243.1:28187722-28225222 GCF_024489055.1 Chanodichthys erythropterus
GCCCAATTTCAGTTAAACTTAAGTTAGTCTAAATGAAAAGAAATGTTCATACAACTCAAAACAATGAAACAGTTCAGTTTACTTGAAATATGTCAGTTCTGTGAATTCAAAAGTAAAAGTTCTAAATACTCAAAACAGCTCATTTAACTGAACTTATTTGTTTAATTTAAGTTTGTCCTACTCAAACCAATTAAGTATTTTGAGCATTAGGGTTTACAGTGTATTTTTCAATCGAAACTTCTGTTATTATTGCTACAGCCATGGAAAAAGTCAGAAGTATCTGAAACCATAACTGTACCATGGAACTGTCACAATAGATATGCAGTACTGTGTATATAGTAGTACATCTTAGTTCAGTGCAATGCCAAACTTGACACATTCATTCTATATGATGTCAGTTGACTGTTGGCTTAATATACTGTTGAGTTGACAATATTGTGTATAGTCACATCTTCAAAAAACATTGTGATGGTCTGACAGACAAATCTAAAGCTCGCTTTCCAATATTCGTTCAGGCTTGTCTAATCTATAGCATCTGAACAATGGCATCAGATGTTGTCAGAATCAAAGGAAACGGGCCGTGGAAGGCTTGAACGCTTCACTAAGAGACTTCAATTATGGCAGGGTCCGTGTCCAAAATACCAGTATGATCCTCAAAAACACCAGGGAACTTCTGTTACAAGTTTCATGGGAATTGATCTGTCAGATGGCTGAGGCTGCACTCAAAATTTTGGATGAACGCTGACCTGTCAAGAGTTATTAGCGTATAAATATGTCAGGATAGGGGTCAGTGAGTTTGTTTCTGGATGCCAGCGCAGATGTAGAGTTTCAGTCGTGCCCTTTATGGAGACAGACTGACAGTAGCTCTGACAGGTAAAATCTGGCCATGGGCCACTGATGGCGGTCTGTGAACATGTGCCAGTCAAAGTTCTAGGGCGTCTGTGGACATCTTGCTAATGTTATGTGGCATGTAGTGTGTGACTCAGTTCTGTCAGAGGGAAATGGAGGTTTCATAACGCTTGACCTTTCCAAAAAAAATAGCACTGCTGCAGGCTTCTTCGAAAAAGTGTCCCTTTCCTTTCCATTTGAGACACAATTTAGTTTAGTAGTGTGCGGTTCTATTTCTGATTCCATCACCAGTTGTTTTATAAAAACTAAATTTATGTTTTAAACAATAGCTACTTCTAAATAATTCATTAGTATACTGTATAAAATTTCCACTTACTTAAGCTTAAATTGGTTGCTGCCTTAAATTTGTAATTATAAATTACAAATTTAACACTGTTTGTGTGAGTCCCTTTAAATGTAAATGAGCTGTTGCTCCCGGCCCCCTTTCCAGAAGAGGGCGGAGCTTTAACAGCTCAACAACAACAAAACTGTAGAATCTTACGCAGCCAAAATGAGGATTGTCAGTAACGGTGTTCAGCCTTACATTGTTCAAACCGGAGTCGACACTGATGGAGAGACTCAGGAAGAAGTTACAACTTTTAGAATGAAACTGGATGTTTCTGAATGGTTCATGGATAAATTTATGTAGTTGCTGTGGAGTTGATTCAACTCATCCACTAGCATGTGCCGTCATGTTCATCTTTTGTGCAAATCCAGCATTGCATTGATCCTCGTTTGTGAAGCAGTCTGGCGTAAAATGACGGCATGACAACAACACTCTTCTACAACAACTCTTCCTCTTCTCTAAAGCAGCCCAACATGGCCTCACCTCCTTTGTTGTGTGTTCTCGGGGGCGGGGTTTATGTAAATTTGAGGGTTTGTGATGTCACATGTGTTGTTTATGCTCTAACAACAACATTACACACTAACTAAAGTTAAAAAAGTTAAACCATAATCAACCACCCCTTTAAAGTAACATATGTTGCCATGAATTATTGATCATTTTTACAGTGTATTCGGATTGATGGTCAACATGAAATCAAAATTGACAAAACTGATCATTCTTATTTTGTGTTTACTGGCATGAGGTCGCATGACATCCACCAATAGCAAACCACAACCATCCAATTAATTCCACATGGACAAATCGCTTGAGGTGTTTAGATGAAGGCTTTTCAGTCTTATTATGCAATATTCCATAAAAAAATAAGAATTGTCCACCTTGATTTCATGGTGACTTTAATAAGTGAAGCTGTATTGACTGGATCTGTTGTCTATTACCATAAAAAATAATTTATCTTTTGAAGATTCTGCCTGATTCTTTACATTTTGACCCCTCCAGTAGCTTAATCATTGTCACTTTCAAGTCCTACATTGGCCCATTTGGCCAGACGTCGCCTTTGAAGTGGATCATGAAGTGCTCTTCCTTTGTTTGTTTCATTGGACACTTCCTGGTGTGTGCAGAGCTGTGATTTATGAGTCCCCATGGGAAAATAGTCTTTTATTACCTTTCTCCTTCTCTCCCTCCCTCACACACACTGTCCCTGACTGAGTCGGATTCTCTGCACTTTTGTTGTAAGGTTTTCATCTCACACAATGGAATACAGGTTAAACAAGTTTAAATTTATATTGCTGCAGCTCAGTTTGTCTACTTAGGTGGTCATACACCTCTTACAAAAGAAGGAAACACTTTACTTATGATGCTTCATTCTCACAGTCTTTATTAGTAGATGGGTCAGTGATGTGATGTTCAAATTTTTTTTGGGTGCAGATCTATTTATTTATTCAAAAATACATTAAAATGCAATTTAGTCACACAATTATTTGAATACACTTATTCTGTGATTTGCATGTTTTTCATTTCTGCATGAATGGTATGAAGTAAAAGATGGCAGGATGATACAGGATAAAAAAAGCTTTAATTTTCATTAATAGAAAGAAAATCATAATAAGCAGTTTGGCATATTCTTTAATTAACGAGTCTCTTCCTGAGTCTCTCCATCGACTCCGGTTTGAACAATGTAAGGCTGAACACCGTTACTGACAATCCTCATTTTGGCTGCGTGAGATTCTGCAGTTTTGTTGTTTTTTGAGCTGTTAAAGCTCCGCCCTCTTCTGGAAAGGGGGCCGGCAGCAGCAGCTCATTTGCATTTAAAGGGACACACACAGAAACAGCGTGTTTTTGCTCACACCCAAATAGGGGCAAATTTGACGAGCTATAATAAATGATCTCCAGGGTATTTTGAGCTGAAACTTCACAGACACATTCTGGGGCACCAGAGACTTATATTACATCTTGTAAAAGGGGCATAATAGGTCCCATTTAACTAATATTAACAAATGGAACCTTATTGTAATGTGTTCTTTTACTTTTTAAAATAATCACCTTAATTGACAATAAAGATTTGAGAAATATACAACACTTGCAACCTCATTATGAATCAATACGTGCGCTTTAGCACTGCTGCATCACAAAAGCGATTCCCCTAGTTTCATAGCATTTAGCTTGCTTTTTGCCTTTCTGTTGTTTTTCTCCTTTCACTGTTACACCTATCCTCTCGTCTGCTCCATCCTGCGCTCAGACTTGTGAATGTTGGATCCGTGCCCGGATTTCTTTGGCAGACACCTTTTGGTTAGTCAATGTGACTGCATGTGTGTGTATGTGTGTTCTGTGTAAATGTATATGTGTGTGTGGTTGACATTCACCTCATTCAGACGCACTTTATTTTAACAGCCTGATTTCTCTCAACACTTAATCTGGCCTCTGAGGACACCATTGTCAAACCAATTTAGCCTTGAGCTCATTTCAGTTCACCTGCAAGTAAAACCATCTTCAGTCACACGCTTTCACACTTTGCGTTAAGTGAGACATAATTCAGTTGGCTCAGTCAGTGCTGCTTATTTTAGCACAATCACATCTGTAGACGTCTAATGGGTAACAAATATGAGCCCGCTGTTCTATATCCGACTCCACAGCAGCTCTCCAGCCGTATTTAA
Organism: Chanodichthys erythropterus; assembly: GCF_024489055.1. Taxonomy (NCBI): domain Eukaryota; kingdom Metazoa; phylum Chordata; class Actinopteri; order Cypriniformes; family Xenocyprididae; genus Chanodichthys; species Chanodichthys erythropterus. The sequence goes on from NC_090243.1 coordinate 28,191,608, forward strand.
TGCTTTTACGGGTTTCATTTTGTTTTCTTTGCTACCTTAGAGACATTCCTTTCCTCTCTCTCTCCTTCTCTCTCTCTCTCTCACTTCATTCAACCAATCCTTCTATTTGTAGACCAAGGACACTAATTTAGCCTTCTGTGATGCTATCAATACTCTATAGACTGAAATGTTGGCACGATTGCTAATAATGGAGTTAACGGTCACGGTTACACAAAGACAACTCTGAGCTGTTTAGTAATGGAGACAGACTGAATTTTGTAATTGCAGAGTTGTTTGTGTGCTCTCAGAAAAAAAAAGGTTTAAGGTTAAGGTTTGACAGACTGGAATATTGATTGAAAATTAAAATAAGGAGTTTTATGGCTTACAATTTTATGAATTATGAATTTATGGTTATGAATGGAACTGTTTGGGAAGAATAGTTTAATCAAAATGATCATTTTTAAGCACTCTCATGTTCCAAACCCATCCATCCATCCATCCATCCATCCATCCCCCAATCCATCCATCCATCCATCCATCCATCCATCCATCCATCCATCCATCCATCCCCCAATCCCCCAATCATCCATCCTTCCACCCCCCGTCCATCCATCCATCCATCCATCCATCCATCCATCCATCCATCCATCCATCCATCCATCCCCCATCCAGCCCTCCTTTCATCCATCCATCCATCCATCCATCCATGCATCCATCCTTCCACCCCCCGACCATCCATCCATCCATCCATCCATCCATCCATCCATCCATCCATCCATCCATCCATCCATCCATCCATCCATCCATCCATCCAGCCCTCCTTTCATCCATTCATCCATCCATCCATCCATCCATCCATGCATCCATCCTTCCACCCCCGTCCATCCGTCCATCCATCCATCCATCCATCCCCCATCCAGCCCTCCTTTCATCCATTCATCCATCCATCCATCCATCCATGCATCCATCCTTCCACCCCCCGTCCGTCCATCCATCCATCCGTCCATCCGTCCATCCGTCCATCCATCCATCCATCCATCCCCCATCCAGCCCTCCTTTCATCCATTCATCCATCCATCCATCCATCCATCCATGCATCCATCCATCCATCCCCCAATCCATCATCCCACAATCCATCCATCCATCCATCCATCCATCCATCCATCCATCCATCCATCCATCCATCCATTCATCCATCCATCCACATCCATCCATCCATTCTTTCATCCATTCATCCATCCCCCATCCAGCCCTCCTTTCATCCATGCATCCATCCATCCATCCCCCAATCCCCCATCCATCCATCCGTCTATGCATCCATCCTTCCACCCCCCGTCCGTCCATCCATCCATCCATCCATCCATCCATCCATCCATCCATCCATCCATCCATCCCTCCTTTCATCCATCCATTCATTCATTCATTCATTCATTCATTCATTCATTCATTCATTCATCCATCCATCCATCCATCCATCCACCCATCCATCCACCCATCCCCCAATCCCCCATCCATCGTCCATGCATCCATCCTTCCACCCATCAATTGTAGATCTCGTAATTTTCACAAATTTTAAAACTGTTTCATGGAGATTTTGTCAACTGAAAGTATTTTTTCGAAACGACTTTTCGTCAGCTGAACAATCAGTATGTTGTTAAACAACAGTACGATTCATTGAACACACTGTATTTCTATTCCTCACAGCCTCGTTTTCATTCCTGTCAAAAAATAAATATGGCGCTAATCTACCCTGATTTAAGGTCTATGAAAATATGTCCTAAAATACAACATAAACATATTCATTTTTTTAAATATTAAAGTGCTCAAAATGTGCTGACGTTTTTATTTTATTTTATTGTTATTATATGAAAGTACAGTTCATGCATTAAAAAGTTTTTATTTTTAAAAAAAAAAATTTTAACCATACATCAGTGTAAAACGAGTCTATGATGCATATGATTTATAAGTAAGTTTTCTTCTGCACGCACTGTGAGCCCTCTTGAGCAAAGACAGTGATGTTGGAATACAACAAACCCTGGCTTTATGGCATTACACACATATACTTGACAAGGCACTTCATTACCAAGCCTTAAAAGAATACATTTTGTGAACCCAGCCCAAGCCGAAACCACTATTCTCAGGAAAGAAGGGCACGTTTGTTAGATAAATAAATGATGTCATTGCTGAAAGCCAAGTAACAGGGTTGGGATGTGAGAAGAAAACAAACCTGATGTGTGTGTGTATATGGGTAAAAGCGTTTGATAGAAAGTGGGATATGCCGAGAATGCATCAGTTATGATTAAGACCTTGTCTGTGGTCACGGTTTACGGTAAATGTAGCGGTAATTACCCACAGACTGCTTTTTTCATACTCTTCTACTCTGCGTGGCTTTTTAATGTTTCCTCTCATCACCTCAGACCTTCTAATGATTTCTAGAGACAATGATATTATCACAGTTTACCTTTTGTCTGAGTATGCGTTGTGCTATATGTCCATTTCCTTGTTGCGTTCCATTTGCTGCATTTTGCGTTTCTAACACTCAGCTTTATGTTTCACTTGGCATCGTCTAAACCTCCATCTGATATGCATAACTCGTGGTTATGAAATAATAAACAAATACACTGAGAGATAGTGGTGACTGCATCGTGCTGCAGTGTTTTCATGCTGTAAGACCTGTTTCTAGAACATGCCAAATCTTGAATTTCCTTCATTAAAGGCCTGACATGAATTTGCTAAACTGATGTTTAGTCTGCAGTTTGATTGGTCGACTGCCATATGCAGTAGCCAACATTTGAATGGAGCATTCACAGCCAAGATTAATGGTTCATTTGCAACAATTTTAGCACTTAACCAATAATACTGTGTTCAGTAGGTGAAAATGATTTGTATGTGGGTGTTCCTCAACTACACTGTTGTGTTCCAGGGTTTGATGATTATTGAATATTTGGGGAATATGTATGTATTAGCTATGAAATTTGCAAGACTAAGGAGCCAACTGTTTTTTAGAAACATAATTAAAATGTTATTTCCACAACTTTCATTCCCAACTCAGAAAGAAGGGTGATGTGGTGAAAATTATGTTTTTTTTTGTTTTTTTTTTCTTTTGGTTTAGAAAATGATTGTTTAGAAAAAAAACAAAACCTCTATATAGAGTATAAATACCATGCTGTCATAATTTGTTTTACTGAAAAGTGTTGTAGTAAAAGTTAAAACACTAATTAAAAGTATATTTAACTAAGTTTAATAAAGTTGGTCAAAAATTTTCAAAAAATTCCCCCGGCTGAAGAAACCTCCATCTGAAACCCTATAGCTATCTGCAAGTGCATTGTTAGCGTGCCATTTGAATACAGTCTAAATATGATTCTTCAGCTCAGCGTTGTGTGGTGCGTGACTCTTTTCTTGGGCTTGAGTTAATTCTAGGGTTAAAGAGGTAAACTGTTCACTCATCAACTGTGGGTTGACAGCTTTGCAACATGATGCGCAGAATTCCCCTCCTACTTCCTGAATGGGCAGCTAACTTCACACGGGCTGTTCGGGATCACTTTTTCCCAGCCATGCTCACTCTCTCTGGTCTTTTTTGTGCTAGCCCACCCCATTTGAGCTGTCGTGGGGTTAAAGTACAGCCAATGAATGGAGCTCCCCACTGTTTAACACCGCTGGGAAACATAGATCTCTGTGCTAATGGGCCAGTTCTGCTGGCGGACTGCCCACTGTACAGATCCAGCAAAGTTAACGTTAGCCGACAAAGCTAAATAAGCAAAACAAAACACATTAAGTTACTTGACGGCACACTCCTGGAAGAATACCATGCAACGTCTGCATGACCCAATATTCACACATTGTGTCTTAATTTCACATTGTGTTGGGCAGTGGTGTTGTCTAGTTGTTTGTTTTTTGTTTGTTTGTTTTGTTATTTGTTTGTTTTTTCTTTGATTTTTTTTTTTTTTTTTTTTTGTTTTCTTTTGCTTGGTTTTTGTTTTGGTTTGTTTGGTGTTCATTTTTGTTTTGTTTGGCTTTGTTTTTGTTTGACTTGGGTTTTGTTTGTTTTTTCTTTTTGTTTTTTATTCTTTGTTTTGTTATTTTTGTGTTTTGTACCTAAAATGCAAATAACTGCATTGACGACTGTTTTTTTTGTTTTAAAATATTAAGTGTGTTACAACTTTCAGCCTCTTCTGCTCTATCATAAGCGTTTGCTTTGCTATCTAAATGAGGACATATTGTAAACATATGTTGTTTTTATATAAAGCTAATTATAACTACAGATGAACCTACAACCTATTACACTACCGTTCAAAAGTTTGGAGTTGGTAAGATTTGTTAATGTTTTTTGAAGAAATCTTTTATGCTAAGCAAGACTCCATTTATGTTATGAAAAATACGTAAAAAACAGTAATATTGTGAAATATTATTGCAATAAAAAAAACTTTTATATATATATTATATATATATATATAAATGTGTGTATATTATATGTATATATATATAGACACATATACATGTGTGTGTGTGTGTATATATATATATATAATATCTCAGCATATTAGAATGATTTCTGAAGGATCATGTGACACTGAAGACTGGAGTAATGATGCTGAAAATTCAGCTTTGATCACAGGAATAAACTACATTTTAATATAAACTACACTTTTTTATATATATATATATATATATATATATATGTAGCTTATTCCTGTGATGTGATTCCACATGATCCTTCAGAAATCTTTCTAATATGCTGATTTGATATTTAAGAAACATTTCTGATTATTATCAGTGTTGGAAACAGTTGCTGCTTCATATTTTTGATATTTTTGATTTTTGACAGTTCTTTGATAGAGTTCATAAGAACAGCATTTTTTACAAATAGTAATAGTAACATTATAAAGGTCTTTACTGTCAGTTTTGATCAATTTAATGCATCCATAAAAGTATGGATTTCTTAAAAAAACAACAAAAAAAAAACAACAACAACCAAAAAAACAAAAAACAAAACTTTTGAACAGTGTATATAACTTATAGACTAACTTTTTCTTAAATAGAAAAAAAAAAAATGCTTCATTAATGACTTTTTCAATTTGAGGATATCCCCTAATTTCAGATTTTCAGATTTGTCTTTAAACTAGAAGTAAAAACACTGAATGAATCTGGCAGATTTCAGAGGTGATTTACTGACCTTCACAGCTGTGCTCTTCTTCTTCCAGCATTCCTTCAGGATGGGCACTCGTTCACCTTTCTTTCTCTCTCTCTCTCTCTCTCTCCCTCCCCTACTTTTAGGTCTTTCCTGAACCCCCTTTAAAACTCTCCACATGCACACAGTCTCCCCTCTCCCCCCAGTCCGTTCTATATTTGACCAAAGACAGATACATCTCTTCTCTAATGCTTTAATTGCTTTAATTACGTATCATTATATGCTCATTCAATTGGATCCTTATGTGATTTTAAATGCTCAGTGCTTGGATAATTATCCCAGCATCCTGCTCACATGCAGCACGGTCTATCGCAGTGTCTTCTGGTGCTTCAGGGAAACTGTTTCGGTTATCAAAACATGACATCACACATTACACAATCACTTCTCTCGGGACAAAAAACAGTCCAAATCCACTGCTGAAAATGCTGAATAGACCAACATATATTTCGGATGCTGGTTTAACCTCTGAAGGAGGTCTGTAGTGGAAGATTTGTAGAGGTCTGAATGCATTCCCATTCATTTCAATGGCAGTTTCTTGGCTGTCACACAAACCCCTATCAGTTCAATTTAGTATCTGTCATGTTTGTTTATGGATGCTCATTTCTTTTTGAGCCAATCGCCTGAGCCGTAAATGTCATGTGACTTATTATTCAAGAGATGCTGAAAGGTGATGGCATGACAATGTTGATTGGCTGATGGCAGCTCACGAATATGAACATTCCTAAACTCTATGGTCAACCAGCTTGACCAGAAAGACCATTGTGGTTAGTGAACAGAATGGCTATGCTAGCATAAATTAATCTTTTCAGTACATTTGAGAGGACCTTGAAGAGTTGGCATGTCAGAAAAGTAAGAACTGACAAGAACAATTATTAAAGGTTACCTCAGGAAACCCATGTTACCTGTTCCTCTCATGTTTTTTCAGAGATTAAATTGTAATATTTTGAAGCCTGTGTCATGGCAGATACTTCATCTTGGTGTTTGCAGTGGCTCAGAAGTTTTGGATCGGGTGTCTTACGCCTCTTATGTCTGAGCCAGTACAGCTAGCATGATGTTGGCTTCTGCCCCGCGAGAGCTTTTGGCAAACACTTTGTAGGCCGAGGCTAAAACCCAAGGCTTACCTCAACAGCTTTCCTCCCCTCTTCATTCTTTTCTCATAAACTTCAAGTTTAATTGCCATTTCCCTCTCCTTCATCTTTGCTTGTGTCCTCCGTGAACTATTAAGTGAAGCCCAGTTTCATGAGGTCAGTGACTGAGGTTTATGTTTTTATGGGCTATGTTGCAATATGATGCATCCAGTTTAAACAAATGCAACTGATATAGTGAATGTCAGTGTTTGAGTGTTTCAAAGAATACACAGTATGGCTGAGTCAAGTAAAGGTTGAATAATAAGAATGACAAAGTCCAAAATTTCTGTGGTGCAGCCTTCTGTTGTCCAAGTGAATGAGACTTAGATCGTAATGCCGTGTTCCTGAAGACGCCTGATGCAGGAGGACTTGTTGAAAACCTCAAAACGCTCCAGTGAATGCAAAATGTCAAATTGATGCGTTCTGTTCAACCATAAGTGCCCTTCGAAGTGTGACCTTCATAGGGTATCCAGCAATCAGTATATCAAAAGAAAGAGCAGAGCCTTTGCTTTAAAACAACAACAACAGTTTTATTCTAGCTTCAGGCATTCTTTTATTATCAATAATTGAACGTGGGCAAGTTTCATTAAAAAAAGCACCATTTTGAACAAAAAGCTTGAGAAAATATTTTTTTTGAGAAAGTTTTTTTTTTTTTTTTCAAATAATATGATGTGCGTAAGCCATTCTTTTATCGCTTGTTTCTGCTCCTTTTTTACCTGTGTTTTGATCCAGAGATTCTGTACTCTTTCAGAAGATGTATAATAGAGCCCCCTACTGTATAACAGTGAAAACATGGAAATACAGAAATTTCCATCAATGAGTGCATTTACATGCACATTCTTTACCCGATTATGCTTAATAAGCGTCATAAAACGTCGGTTAGTTCACCCAAAAATTTAATTTCTGTCATTAATTACTCACCCTCATGTCGTTCCATCCAAACCTGTAAGACCTTCGTTCATCTTCAGAACACGAATTAAGATATTTTTGATGAAATCCGAGATTTATCCACCATAGAAAGCAATGAAATTTTCCACATTCCACATTCAAGGTCCAGAAAAGTAGTAAAGACATTGTTAACATAGTCCATGATAATACAGTGGTTCAACCTTAATGTTATGAATCGACGAAAACACTTTTTGTGTGCAAAAACAAAAATAACGACTTAATTTAACAATTTCATCTTCTCCCCTGTCAGTCTCCTACGCTGTTTACGTTGAATAGACAGAGCAGGCTTCCAGGTTCCACGTCAGAACGCCGGCTCAGTATTTGTTTTTAATAGTTTACTGTTAAAGTTTTCATTTGTTTTCTGGCTATTAGCTAAGTATCAAAGTCGAAAGTGGTCCTCAATTCCACCTAAAAAAATGTTCCAGTCAACATGTAAACAATGAGTGTCCTTAACTAGCTCACTATGAGCTAACTAGCTGGTTAGCTAGTAGCTCATTAACATGTATGTGAATTCTTTCACATAGGAATTCATTGATATACAACCACTTTTATCTAAATTCAGATATGCATTTGTCTTAATGTCATTTTTACAAATCTTTCTGTGCACTTTTTTTTTTTCTTTTTTGTGACAGAAACCAACATATCCTGGTTAGATAGTTTTTGAAGCATGGAAGCTGGTCATGAGCTGGTTTAAGCTGGTCAAGTTCTGGTCCTAAGCTGGTGCTAGTTGCTTAGGACCAGTACTTGACCAGCATAAACCAACTCAAACCAGCTTCCATGCTTCAAAACATACCTAAACAGCATATGCTGCTTTATTTTCAACAGGGTGCGCAGATCTCCATCATGTTGGAAATCACGTTATATGATGCTTTGAAGTTGGAGTTGATCGGTCTTTTCAGTTGTCTGACCTCAAGAAATGATTGAACAATGAGTTTATGACAGCTTTTGAAGGCCACACCATTCTCCTAAATCTCTCTATTGAGTTCTTCTATAGCAGAGCATCGCTGTTCTGTTTACAAACCCATGAATGTTGGCATTTAATTCTGCAATAAGCGGCGGGCGAGTCTCGACATGGCAGCTGCGCCTTGGGGAATGGAGAGGTGTCCGCCGCCTTTACGCTGCATCATATTCTGTCCCTTCAGACCCGCGTCTTTATTGCAGTGTGTAAGTGTCTTCCGCTCTGTGAAACCCGAGGTTGTCTCTGTGCCAGCATTGTCATTTAATCGTGCTGGTGTCTACATGGACTATCAGACATGCCGTCACACGCTCCCTTAACAGCTATTAATGAGCGCTAGGCCTCTGGAAATTTATGCCTATCATCGCTTTTTGAAGTTTTGATTACAGAGGTTCAGAGCAGAGCTTTGTGTGTCATTTTGTCACAGTCTGCTGCTGATAGATTTAAAGCCTACTGTAAACAAATTGATGAATCTCATGGTTGCACAACGGCACAGATTGAAGTGTAAACAATAATAATAATTATATTCAGTGTTGGGGGTAATGCATTACAAGTAACGCGAGTTACGTAATCAGATTACTTTTCCCAAGTAACTAGTAAAGCGATGCATTACTTTTAAATTTACAGGGAAATATCCAAGTTACTTCTTCAAATAAGTAATGCAAGTTACTTTGTTTTCCCATTTATTAACTGACAGCTCTCTTGTCCACATGTTGAGAGATATCGTCAGTGCTGTAAATAAATTATAATTTGAATAAATAACACAAATACACTTTATGGGCCCTATAATACACCCGGCGCAATGCGACGCAAGGCGCAGCGCAAGTGTGTTTGCTAGTTTGCGTCCGGCGCCGTTTGCGTTTTCCCGTTCAGCGCCACGTCCTTAAATTAGTAAATGCATTTGCGCCAGTTAGTGCGCCCATGGGCGTGCTGGTCTAAAAAAGAGGTGTGTTCAGGCGCATTGCCAGTGCATTGCTATTTTAAGGAGCTGAAAATAGACTGCGCCATAGACCAACTCAAACCTGGTCTAAAGTCTAAAGTCAATGGCGCAATATTTTTTTGTTAGAGCGCGTTGGTAGAAACTGCACCTCTGGGAGCGTCCACAGTGCGCGTTGACTTTGCTTATTACACACAGGGATACGCATCACACAAACATGCCAAATATTAAAAACAAAAGGATTACAGTGTAAAAGAATATTATTGTGTAGGCTACATAAATATAAAAATGTAATGATGAATAGTCATTGTGTGTATTAGAATTAGGCTACCTATTTTCAATTCAGCCTATTACTACTTATGATGATGAACGAAACTGGCTAATTAATTGAACAATCTTGCCAATACACACACATATTAACTGACTGATCGCGCGGAGATATTTGAAAGCCTGCATCCAACGCAGACGACTGAAAGATTGACTGGCCACTTAACAGGTAATTTCAGCAAAACATCACTCGTTGAACTCCTCAGTTGAATCGGTGTGTTTAATAAGTCAGTGTATTTTATAATGTTATATGTTATATAATATATAATAATATAATATATATAATGTTATATCCTGCTTGTCCCGTAGATGATCTGCTCGTGCGCTTTAACTTCGCGCACGAGCAGATCAGTTTCTTCGCTTGAAAAGCATTCAGTTTTTCCGCCAACAAATTCCGGCATGTAAATAGCAATCCGCCATGGCGCGAGTGCATCTCGCTCTTAAAGGGAATGGGAGAAGACACTCTGATTGGTTTATTGAATGTTACGGCCATTACTCATTAAGAGAATAGGGACAACCCATTTCAAAAATGCGCCCCGGCGCACGGACCGTTTTTCCGTCGTTAAAATAGCAAAAGTGGATTTGGACACGCCCTGAGTGCACCTGCGCCGTGCGCTTCACACTTTGCGTTTAGATCGTTAAAATAGGGCCCTATGTATTTAATCTCACTTTATTAACCAAGTCTATTAATCTTTGCTGCTGACCTTCAATGATCAAATTCAACCATACTAATAAGCAAAAATGACTTTAGATAATCATATTTGTTACATTTTTAGCTTTTATTATTGAAGAGTGCTGAACTTTCTTGTCTGAGCTGCGCCCTCTACTGTACAGATGTGATTTTGCATTTCCTTCAGCCTGAGGCTTATTCATTTCACATATGTTGTGAAAGGACCTTTACATTTGCCAAAAATACAATACACTATTATATTTATAAAATAATAATATCATCAATTGGAGTTAATGTGTAAGGCCTGTTCTAAGCTGCATGAAGATGTGAAATTGCACAGTTTCTATCTCACTTGACCCATAGGAATCATTTTATTGGTGTAACTTGCTTTTGTCTGGTTGATTTAAATCATTGTAAATAATTTTTGACTTGAATAAAACCAGTTCTATTATGACAACTCTCTGAAGATTGTTAGCATGGTAATGGATATGACAATGTTAATGTATTTGGTCTTGGCGGAATAGGTCTGCTATGCTGCTGCTGCTGTAGATTTTAGCTTGTAGAATATTGCTGCTGCTTCAGAGCAAGTACAGGAACTTGCTACTGCCAATAAATACGAGATACTCTGCTGCGAGTAATGCTGCATTCACACCAAACGCGAATAGAGCGTCAAATTCGCGTCTACCGCAAACAAGCGTCCGAAGCGAAATACGCTTCTTGTGGGAGGGGCAAGTGTTAGGCGGTTGTCTGTTTGCAAGATGGCTGATGTTGATCGTGCGTTCATCGAGAGAGTCACTGCTTTGTATTTACTCTGGAGAGCAGAACAGCGGCGTAGGGGTCAGCGTCGCGGGAAGGCCGCGGGTCGATAAACGTGTACGTGACTCAAAAGTGAAATGTGTATTTACAACTTACCAGGTAGCCCAATCTCCTCACCGACACTCTTCCAAGCGAGCTCCTTTTTATTCCTGTCTGAAGTATGAACTTGTGTCATAAATCTCTGGGTGACTGCTCACTGATAATATCAGTCGTTCCTCCATTTTGAATGAGTGACTCCGGGCGGGCCTGCCGCCACAGCAGCAAGCAGGCTTCTGATTGGTTAACGCGGCGCAAATTTACGGCAAAGTTCAAATTTTTCAACTCGGGCGTCAGACACGAATTCGCGTCAAACGCGTAAATGCACAAAAAGCACCATTCGCGCGTATCGGGCGAAACGCTCAATTCGCGTCATTCGTGCGAACGAGGCAAATTTGCGTCTTCTGCGCCGCACTAAACGCCTCATTCGCGCCGCGAGACCTCCAGACGCGCGTATACGCGTCTGTACATTGACTTAACATTGAAATCATTCGCGCCAGACGCTCTATTCGCGTTTGGTGTGAACACAGCATAAGACATAGTGCTGCTGCACAAATAGCATATATCAATAACCCATAGCAGATCTATACAGGTGGAGCTGGGGAAGGTGGAGGGTTTTAAAGGGTTAGTTTACCCAAAAATGAAAATTCTGTCATTTATTACTTACCCTCATGCCGTTCCACACCCGTAAGACCTTCGTTACAAATCTTCAGAACACAAATGAAGATATTTTAGTTGAAATCCGATGGCTCAGTGCATAGGGAGCAATGACATTTCCTCTCTCAAGATCCATAAAGGTACTAAAAACATATTTAAAGCAGTTCATGTGAGTACAGTGGTTCAATATTAATATTATAAAGCGACAAGAATATTTTTGGAGCGCCAAAAAACAAAACAAAATAACGTTATATTTAGTGATGGCCGATTTCAAAACACTGATTCATTTATGATCCGAAGCTTCCTGAAGCAGTGTATCGAATCTGCTGTTCGGAGTGCCAAAGTCACGTGATTTCAGCCGTTGGCAGTTTGACATGTAATCTGAATCATGAATCGATACACTGATTCATTTGTGCTCCGAATCTTCCTGAGCCAGTGTTTTGAAATCGGCCATCACTAAATATAACGTTATTTAGTTTTTTTTGGTGCACCAAAAATATTCTCGTCGCTTTATAATATTAATATTGAACCACTGTACTCACATGAACCGATTTAAATATGTTTTTAGTACCTTTATGGATTTTGAGAGAGGAAGTGTCATTGCTCCCTATGGAGGTCTCACGGAGCCATCAGATTTCAACTAAAATATCTTAATTTGTGTTTCGAAGATTAACGAAGGTTCATTTTTGGGTGAACTAACCCTTTAAAGGCACTCTGAGGCATGCTGCAAACTGCTATAGTGAATGAAACCAACCAGCCATTTAAATGTGTGAGCAACAAGCTCATTGGCTGCAGAAGTGACATGGACATCAGCTTTTGCCAGAAGTTAATGCTGTAATTATCTTTATGGCTGGGACAATACATCAATTCTTGATTCATGATACAAAGAATTTGGAGCGATTCTGATATTTTCTGATGTATCACGATTCTCTCTCGAATCGATTCTGAGCTTAGTTTTTAAACAGCAGATGGCACTACTATACGTACTTTAGAAACACTTGTACACTGCCTGCTTCCAGTTTCTTTACACACCACTTAAACCTAATCATTCATAAAGTTCGTAAAGTTTAAAGCAAATTACAAATCTCACATCATAAAGCATTCTGAGCCAAGATGCAAGTATATTTAACCACTCACGTGACTCAGCCGAACGCACAAGCGCTGTCCAGCAGTCTTCTTCATGAGCGTTTGAGAGTGTGTGGTTAAAAACTAGCCTAGAGCGCCATCTGCTGTTAAACCAAGCTCAGAATCGATTAGAGAGAGAAAATATCAGGATAGATCCAGATTCATTGTATCGATCGAGAATCAATGTATCGTCCCAGCCCTAATTATCATCAGCTTGCGCTAAGACCCATCAGCCTGCGCCATCTAGAGTTTCATGACAAAACTTGTTGCCGCATTGAACATGTTAAGGCCAAATGACAGATTTTACAACAAAAAAATAATTATAAGTAATTTTGATGGTTATGAATAATTATTTAGATTACTGTGGTGGCTAACTATTCTGCTTGAGACAAACCAGCAGTCATACTAGTTAAACAACAAGGAAATAATAATAATAATAATAAAAAAAATCCTAGGAACCGTTTAAATCTCAAACATCAGTTTTTTAGATCTTTTCCCCCCAATGCACTTTTTTTTTTTTTTTTAACACAATTACTAAAAAAGATAATTCTTTGAAAGAATTTAAAGGTAACAATTTATTTATTTATATGCATCTTCTGTATGCACTTTAAACTAAGTGCCTAAAACCCCCCAAATAATGGTTAATATCTATGGATAATAACAGAGTTAATGACCTGGCTTCTGATTGGTCAATACAGCATTTCATTCATGCTAAAAACCACAATATAGTAAAATCTATAGCATGAAACACCTTTTCATGTTCATTACGCCTGACTCGAAAAAATCGAGTGCACAAATAAATACAGTGCTTGTCATTCTCAAAGAACAAGGAACAAGTGTTGTCTTGTATGCAGTTTATAGACTTCTTGTGTTGTAGAGATCGTAACAGAGATCAGGTCTGTTCTGATGTTATCACAACTAGAGGAAGTGATGTAATGTGACTCATCGGGAAACCAAAGTACTTGACTGCGCACATTTACTTTTACTATACAAACAATGGTACTTGAGATCATAAGTGTTTGTTTGTCTTGTTTGTAATGTCGAACATTTTTTTCATTACAAATGATGTATTGCTGAGCTGAAAAAAAAAATATTTTTTTTAAATGTACATTTTTTTTTTTTAACTATTTGTATCTGTATAAATTACTATTTATTTTTGTATTTTAATTTTCAGACTTGCATGAAAATCAAGATTTTCAATGTTGTCTCAAACTTTTGGACCCCACTGTAAATTTTTATTACTTTTTCCCAGCCTGTCAAACATGCAGTTTTGAAAGAAAATGTATATTTACACCAGCAGGGTATATTTACACTTTCACCGGGATCAAGCGTCTCTCACACATGGCTCTTGCCTCGGGTGTGCTGCTCACAATAGGTCTTTGATACACTAGGTGCTGTACAGCCTTTGAAAGTGTCATGACATGTCGCCCAACCGCCGTGATTTTGCAAAGATAAAGCTTGTGGTTAGTTCTGGAATGATTTGTCTTCTTTGTTAAGGTTAAATATGCTTTTATTGAGCATTCGTCTCTATTGTTTCATTCACTTCCTTTCCGTTCTCCCGGGAAAAGTTTGCGGGTACGACAATGGAGCGGCTGTCTGCGGGTAACTTCTGAACTTAAGATTGCTTAAAGCTCATCAGCATCTGAAAGAATAAATTAATCGAGGGGATGGTACTCATGAAAAGAACAATATTTGAACAAGCTCTGCAGCTGGCTGTGGACATTGTTTCTCTTTCTTTTTCTGATACACCCTTTCCTCCCCTGGATTGAGATGGATGAGGTCTGGGCTGCTCCTAGTTAGATTAGTTGAAGCCTGGATTTGTTCAGCGTTGTGATTCAGACCTGGTTGTATTACTTCATCGAGTTATAAATGATGCGTTGACAAAGGCGTCCCTGTCTGCTTGATCGCACACCATCCTGGAATGTTATCTCCATCCATCATCACGTCTCTCTGGTGCGGCGACCTCCTCATGGGACACGTGAATGGCTGATAATAGATGTGTTTGTGGTGGAGAAAGAAATGTTTGTTCTGTGTGTGTGTCAGTGTAAAGGAACGCTACTTACAAAAGCATTATATTATGTTGTGTTACGCCTAATAAAACAATTACGTTATATATTGTTTCTGTTCATGGAAAGTAGTACGTTACTTCTGCATTCTCAGAATGGAGCGCTAAGTTTGACTTGCAGGTCATCATTTCATCAGGTCTTCTCAGTGAAATGCCACCTGTGACAAAATCATCACGTCTCTGGCAAGGTGATCACTTTTTGGGACACACGAGCGGCTAATAATAGATACATTCTAACTGTAACACATTACCTGAAAAAAAACATTCGTTACATTTATTTATTTGGCATAAACTTCTATCCAAAATGACTTCAGGGTGTTCATTTTATCACCATATATGTTTCCCAGGAATCAAACCCATGTCGCAGGCCTTGGTGGTGCCATGTTTTACCGGTTGAGCTACATAAAAAAAGTAAAAGCAATAGTGTTACTTGTAACCCATTTATTGTAACACATTATTTAAATGCATTGGCATCCATGTCTACGCCGATCGCACGCTATCCACGAATATTGTCTTCATCCAAATCATCACGTCTCTGGCGTGGCGACCTTCTGGTGGGACATGTGAGCATCTGATAATAAATGCATGCTAACTGTAACACATTACCTTAAAAAAAGTTATATTTATTGGTTTGGCAGAAACCTTTTTATCCAAGAAACTTCAAGGTGTGTGATTTATCAGCATGTGTGTTTCCTGGGTATCAAACCCATTCGTTTTGGTTGTGCAATGTTCTACTAGTTGAGCTACATGAACAAAAAAAGAAAGTGTTACTCGTAACCCATTTGTGGTAACACATTTAAATGCATTGGCATCCATGTCTACTCCAATCGCACACCATCCACGAATATAGTCTTCATCCAAATCATCACATCTCTGGCATGGTGACCTGGTGGGACATGTGAGCATCTGATAATAAATGCATGCTAACTGTAACACATTACCTTTTAAAAAAGTTACATTTATTGATTTTGCAGAAAGTTTTCTCCAATAAACTTCAAGGTGTATGTTTTATCAGCATATGTGTTTCCCAGGAATCAAACCCATTCGTTTTGGTTGTGCAATGTTCTACTAGTTGAGCTACATTAACAAAAAAAGAAAAAAAAAAGAAAGTGTTACTTGTAACCCATTTATTGTAACACATTATTTAAATGCATTTGCATCCCTGTTTACTCTGATCGCAACCATCTTGGAATGTTACTTTCATCCATCATCACGTCTCTGGCATGGCAACATCCTCTTAGGTTCTAGTTGAGCTACATTGAACAAAAAAGCAATAGTGTTACTTGTAATCCCCTTATTGTAACACATTACTGAAATGCATTGGTGTCTCTGCTCTGCTCTGATCACACACAACCCTAGAATGTTATCTTCATCCAAATTATTATGTGTCTGTCGTGGCGAGCTCCTCTTGGGACATGTGAGCATCTGATTATAAATGCATGCTAACTGTAACACATTACCTCAAAAAAAAAGTTACATTTATTCATTTGGTAGAAACTTTTATCCAAGTAACTTCAAGATGTGTGTTTTATCAGCATGTGTGTTTCCCGGGAATCAAACCCATTCGTTTTGGTTGTGCAATGTTCTACTAGTTGAGCTACATGAACAAATAAAAAAAAAAAAAGTAAGTGTTACTTGTAACCCATTTGTGGTAACACATTATTTAAATGCATTGGTGTCCTTGTCTACTCTGATCGCAACCATCTTGGAATGTTGTCTTCATCCATCATCACGTCTCTGGCATAGTGACCTTCTGTTGGGACATGTGAGCATATGATAATAAATGCATGCTAACTGTAACCTATTACCTCAAAAAGGTTACATTCATTCATTTGGCAGAAACTTTTATTCAAGAAACTGTGTTTTATCAGCATTCGTTTTGGTTGTGCAATGTTCTACTAGTTGAGCTACATGAACAAAAAAAGCAAGTGTTACTTGTAACCCATTTGTGGTAACACATTATTTAGATGCATTGGCGTCCATGTATACTCTGATCGCACACCATCTTTGAATGTTTTTTTCATCCATCATCATGTCTCTGGCATGGCAATACCCTCTTGGGTTCTAGTTGAGCTACATTAAACAAAAAAGCAATAGCGTTACTTGTAACCCCTTTATTGTAACACTTGGACACATTACTTAAATGCATTACATCCAACACTGTCACCATGTTTTTGTGTAGTTTTGGAAGCGTAGTGAGAGCCTGTCTGCATGTCACACACTTCACTTTCCTGCAGATAAGACCAGATGTCTTTCTCTCTCTTGGGGGGTGAACTAACTTATTCTGCTTTATCTTTCCTTTGCCCTTCATGCTTTAATATTTCATTCCTCACACCACAGAGGGACAATGTCTTCTTTTCTCCTTGTGCATAGTTCCGTTCTTAAATCACGCATATGAGGCCTGGGCTATCCCTGCAAACCCTCCTTCATAAATAACTACTGCACAGATATCCCTCCAAACAGGAGAACAAGCCTTTCCCTCTCATTTCATCTCCGTTTCCATCCATCTTTTGGTGATTATTGGGTCCATTTGATCTTAAATCTGCATGTTAGTCGCTGGGTTTTAACGACCTCTGTAAATGTGGGAGGACGAAGCGCTGGCCAGCAGTGCATGTCGTCTCAGCAGCAAATTTGTTCAAATATTTGCTGAGTCTTGTTCTGGGTTTGTGGCCAGAAAATGTCTTCCAGATTAACTCTGTTAAAACTTGGATGAACTTGTTGACATTGTTCCTTTGAAGGGGTTCATGTTTCTGTTTATTTGATTGTGACTTATTACTCTGCTGAATTATTTTGTGGTTGTTGAAGTATTAGGATAGATAATTTCTATATAATTGCTATAATTATAAGTCAACTAATATGAATTAGCTTCATGTTTTTTTGTTTTTTTTTTAATGCTTGCGAATCAATTTTTTCTTTAGGAGAAATACTAAGAGGGAGAAAAGAGGGAAAAACGAGTCGACATTAGGGATGCACAATGTATTGGTTATTCGTCAATATCAATATTTATTATTAATTTATCAATATTGACTGCTGGATATTGGACGTATAATATTGGATATTTATTTATGCATGCATATTTCCACTATCTTAAAATTATTTTTACATTAAAAATGGACCTTCTTAATACATGTTCCAGTTCTTGTTGTGCACAATTCATTATATTATATATCAAATCATAATATTATATATCATAAAATAGGTATATATTTTTTATATACATCTTTGTAATCAGTTATCAACATTTCTGAACTGTCTTTTCTTTTTGCTTGACGTCACCAGGAAGCCTTTACTTCCAAATATTTGACATACAGAATAGAGACTTTTCACGGTCCAGTCGGCTCTTGTGGATTATTTTTTATGTCATGCCAAGCATTTTTTTTCTTTTTCTGATTGCATATCCAGTTTTACTTGGAAATACATCAGATTAGAGATGAAAAATGAAGAAAGAGAGATAGATAGAGAGATAATAAGGCACATAAAGCTACAGATGGAAATCACTCATTACTCTGGTCAAATGGCCTGCATAGACTGGCAGTCGGCAATGTGGTCGGCAGAGACTTGCATTCCATCGGTGTGCGACCCCAATTTCTCCCATCTTCATCTTCGTCATCAGCTCGCTTTGAAGCTCTTCCAGGGTCTGTGGATGCCAAGCTGACTGTGGGTTGTTCAGCTGTGCCCAGTTCTGAGATTACAGCGGTTCAGATGAGCTGAGTTCAGTCAGTACACACGATCAAATACAGAAATATTACAGTTACTGGCTGCTGATGTTGTTTGGATACATCAGACTGTGACTTTGTGACATTGATGGCTGCTGTTGTGAACATTTGAAATGTTTTTTCACTATCTCCGTTTTCTTTATTCAGCTACCTAAGACAGCCGACAAGCTTAAGCTAATGACGTGATTCTCTAATAAGCAAAAATATATATAACTCCCACTAATATTAGGTAAAATGATCTGTATTTAAAGGTGCCGTAGAACGTTCTTTCACAAGATGTAATATAAGTCTAAGGTGTCCCCTAAATGTGTCTGAAGTTTCAGCTAAAATTACCCCATAGATTTTTTTAAATAAATTTTTTTAACTGCCTATTTTGGGGCATCATTAACTATGCACCGATTCAGTGCACGGCCCGGCCCGGCCCCTTTAAATCTCTTGCTAGCCCCCCCCCCCAGCTCTCGACTATAAGTGGAGTTATACAGTGCATAAACAAAGTTCACACAGCTAATATAACCCTCAAATGGATCTTTACAACATGTTCATCATGCATGCTGCATGCATCGGATCATGAGTATAGTATTTATTTGGATGTTTACATTTGATTCTGAATGAGTTTGAGGCTATGCTCTGTGGCTAAAGCTAACATTTCACACCGTTGGAGAGATTTATAAAGAATGAAGTTGTGTTTATGAATTATACAGACTGCAAGTGTTTAATAATGAAAATAGCAACGGCTCTTGTCTCCGTGAATACAGTAAGAAACGATGGTAACTTTAACCTCAATTAACAGTACATTAGCAACATGCTAACAAAACATTTAGAAAGACAATTCACAAATATCACTAAAAATATCATGATATCATGGATCATGTCAGTTATTATTGCTCCATCTGCCATTTTTCGCTGTTGTTCTTGCTTGCTTACCTAGTCTGATGATTCAGCTGTGCACAGATCCAGACGTTAATACTGGCTGCCCTTGTCTAATGCTTTGAACATGAGCTGGCATATGCAAATATTGGGGGCGTACATATTAATGAGCCAGACTGTTACGTAACAGTCGGTGTTATGTTGACATTCGCCTGTTTTCCGGAGGTCTTTTAAACAAATGAGATTTATATAAGAAGGAGGAAACAATGGAGTTTGAGACTCACTGTATGTCATTTCCATGTACTGAACTCTTGTTATTCAACTATGCCAAGGTAAATTCAATTTTTGATTCTAGGGCACCTTTAATTACACTGGGTTATTTTTGCATTGATTCTTTATCTCATTCAATGCTATACTGAATATTTGTCACTCTGTTGTCTGTGTCTCGTCTTTTACTGACAACAAGTTAGGGGTATTTTGAGGAAGTGGGAGGAAATATATACATTTGAATGTCGTTGTGACACAGATTGCCTGATTGTATCTCTCTCTGTCCACTTCTCCTCTCTTAGGACCCAGGCTACTGGATACAGGTTCATCGGTTAGAACATGGAGACGGAGGCATTTTGGACCTGGACGACGTGCTATGTGATGTAGCCGAAGACAAAGACAGGGTATGGCATTAGTGTGCATGAATCTTTTTTTTGGTTTGTTTGTTTGTTTATTTGTTTTAGGAGAGACGCTGATCTCTGATTAAATTTGAATGTAACGGAAGAAAAATGCCAAAACTATTAATACATTCTGACTTAAAGCTGCTGTCCGCGATTTTTGGCCCTCTAGCAGTTAATAAACAGAACTGCACGCATCTTGCGGAGGAACATTCTAGCCGGAGCTACTTTTCTCCGTGTATGTCTATGGCGAGTCACGCAGTTACTGTGATACTGTGCGGCGAGTCCTACCAGTCCGGTCTGAAATAGTCCGAACATAAACACTTATTATAAGTGTACCATAATAATTCAGGATAAGACAAAAACACGTTTGGAAAATGGATTCATGTTGTATATTCTCACTATTTTTAACACAAAAAAAGTTGCAGACTGCAGCTTTAAAGGGATAGTTCACCCAAAAATCCTTTACAAGTCAGTGGGGTCCCATCATCTGTTTGGTTAAAGACATTTTTTAAAATATCATATTTTGTGTTCAGCAGATGAAAGAAATCCATACAGGTTTGGAACAGCTTGAGAGTGAGTAAATAATTTTTTTGTGAACTATCCCTCTAAAATTGGATTTAAAATTCGAAATATTCATAATAATTTCGGAGATGACAACCTGATGAGATGACACTAGCTGAATTAAAAATAAACATAAATGAGGTATTGTGACAACAATGAGTGCGAGTACTTGTTTTAACCCAGTCATAATGCCTCAAGTGTCTGTTTTTTTGGGGGTTCACAAACTGTTTAAGCTAACTTTAAGCTATTTTTGCCAATTACCCTGATTTCGGCATATAAAGACGCTTCACTGGTATTTTCGTAGATGTGTCTTGTGTGCATGTTTATATGTTTTGACATAAAAAAGCAAATCAGTATTGATTTTAAAATATCATGTATGCGTTCATGCATTGTTTGGTTTTTACAATAAGCTGATTTTTGATGGTATTCAGCATTTTGTTGTTCATGTGATCGATCATTGTAGAATACTACCAACACAGTTTAATGAGAAATTGTTTTATATGAAGTGGCAATGGTTGTCTATTTCATTATTTTTCACATACTAAAAAAAAAAAAGCTGGATATTTGGCATTTATACAGTATATATTTCACAGTTTGCAGTCTGTCCAAGTGTAGTCTGTGGGTTAGTGAAAACATGGCCTTTCTGCACCCACATGTTGTTTCTTGATGCAAGGTTGTCATGTATTTTGAATAAAGAGAGCCAGTGTTTATGATAAACTACTAGATGTCAAGCTACTGTATCAGATATTCCACATTTGTTTCCAAATCCCTTTAGCCGAGAGAGGGAAAGAAGGCAGAGGTTGTCCTCACTTTTGAGCTTCTGTTTTTCTTAATTGTAATTGTGTAATTGTTATCACATCTGCATGTGTTTTGATTGAATTTAATCAAGCTTGGGAATGGCCAGGAACATTGACTGTGTATTACTAGTGATGCACTGGAATTTCAGTGACCGAAAAATAATTTTTGGTTTTGGCTGGAACTGTTTTGTATGGCGGGAAAGGTGAAAGGGGAAAGGCAGCTGTGTGGACACTAGAGCTGGGTTGACATAATCGATTTCTTGAATTTAACTGATCTTCATTGTGATGAACTGAGATCTTTTAGTCTAGACATAAATTCACTAAATATTATTTGTAGCTTGACTACCTTCAAACAATTACAATAAGCTTTGTGCTTTGTTACATTTGATATGAAACAAAGTCTGAGCTTTCAAATTCTGTCAATTTTATAATAGAATTCAAACAATAAATGTGGTTTTGACACTCTTTAATGGCACGATATGTAAGATTTTTGGATTAAAATATCCAAAAACCACTAGAATGGTGGTATATATTTTGTTGACTTGTGTATTTAAATTATCCCAAATGATTCCAAGAATGTTTAAATCCAGAGAAATAGGCAATTTTACAACACCAAATTGAAACATAATTATATCATTATATCAAATATATAATATCAAGCTGATATAAAAACGGCGTTATGTGCAATTTAAAGGTGCCATCGAATTGAAAATTGAATTTACCTCGGCATAGTTTAATAACAAGAGTTCAGTACGTGGAAATGACATACAGTGAGTCTCAAACTCCATTGTTTCCTCCTTCTTATATAAATCTCATTTGTTTAAAAGACCTCAGAAGAACAGGCAAATCTCAACATAACATCGACTGTTATGCAACAGTCGGGATCATTAATATGTACGCCCCCAATATTTGCATATGCCAGCTCATGTTCAAGGCATTACACAAGGGCAGCCAGTATGAATCATCAGACTAGTAAATTGTCTTTCTAAATGTTTCGTTAGCATGTTGCTAATGTACTGTTAAATGTGGTTAAAGTTACCATTGTTTCTTACTGTATTCACGGAGACAAGAGCCGTCGCTATTTTCATTTTTAAACACTTGCAGTCTGTATAATGCATAAACACAACTTCATTCTTTATAAATTTCTCCAACAGTGTAGCATTAGCCGTTAGCCATGGAGCATAGCCTCAAATTCATTCAGAATCAAATGTAAACATCCAAATAAACACTACTTACGCAATTAGACATGCTGCATGACGAACACTTTGTAAAGATCCATTTTGAGGGTTATATTAGCTGTGTGAACTTTGTTAATGCAATGATAGAGTCGAGAGCTCGGGAGGGGGCGGAGAGCGCCCTTTAAAGGGGCCGCAGCCTGAATCGGCGCATTTCTAATTATACCTCAAAATAGGCAGTTAAAAAAATTAATTTAAAAAAATCTATGGGGTATTTTGAGCTGAAACTTCACAGGCACATTCAGGGGACACCTTAGACTTATATTACATCTTGTAAAAAAATGTTCGATGGCACCTTTAAATGTTTATATACAACTAACAGATATAAACTTAATGAATTAATTGATTATTTGATGCAAAAACTTGAGAAAATGAGATCCAGGCTATTGATGACATTGAAGAAAAATTATTTATTCATTGCAATTAAATTTAGCATCACACGCAAACTTTAATCGATAATGCAAATATTTAATAAAAACAAAAGGTAAAATAACAATCAGAAAGAAGTAATTAATAGTTAGTAGAATAGGGAAATTTACTCAAACCTTGTTTTCGTTGATCAGAAAAGGTCAGATGAATTTACCCATCATGTCATAGACTGGTCAAATGTAAAAATAGATGAAAATAGAAATAGGGCATTTCCCTTAAGGGGATTTTGCAAATCTTACATTATCTTACATTACATGTCAGCTAAAATAATAACAGACATATTTTGCACAATCGTGTCAACATGACCTGTCACATTGGAACACTTGAGGAACAATTGAATATAACAAGCATACATACTCTTAAAGATACCAAAAGAATAACCATAAGGGTACAATAACAAGTAAATAGTTGAAAATATGATGATAATTAATATATAAAGTAGAAGTACATAAATATATGAAATCAAAAGTAAAACTGATAAATCATAAGCCATAAACTATTAACATAATTATGAATAAAATGCATGAATATGAATATTGACCATTTTGGATCCACCATTATTGAATTTTTTTTTGGTTTTGGTTTTCTGCTAAATGAAAACATTAACTTCAGTTTTGGTGTTTCAGTGCATCACTAATGATTACCTCTTCCTCTAATTTTCCTTCGGCTGATGACAGTGTGAGTCTCTGTTATCTCTCAGTTTGACTCATCAGATTCGGACCTACTCATGCTAAATAAATCTTTTTGTTCTCTAGGAATCATCCAGGAAAAGCATCATGATACTGTCATAGCAATGGAATTTGGGAAGTTTGCTCTTCTTCGACCCTGACTAGCACATTGTGAATAATGGCTAATCTCAATTCCACACAAGAGAGTTTGTCCCTCTGGTGTGTTTATAATCGTAAGTTTGTTCATTAGCTTCGCTGCTAATGTTGTGAAGCCCTGATAAATGGTGTTTAGCCAGCAAGCTAATTAGCCCATCCGATCCTGCTGGGCTCTGGTGACATCTCACTGCCTGCAGCAGCTTTTGTTCCTAGTGATTTATAATCGTCCTCTCAGCATGACCGCAATTGATAATCCATGTTAGCTCAATTAGTAAACAGCACACTCTGGCTACACATGCATTGTGACTGCTTGGCCAAATCCATACTAGCCATTAGCATTAACATCTTAAGTAGACCTACATGTTTGGCTTTGAGAGCAGAGGATATTGTCATCGATACATGAAAGCACACCCTACCAAACCATATGTGGTGCTGAATAAAACACCACAGTGACCAGTCCTGCCCAGTCTTGAAGACATTAACATTTATCAATATATATTTTAATAGCACCCTTACCAAAAAGGATGCTGGTAGCTTTGTACAGTGATGGTGTCAGATGATGATACTATGGTACTGAGTAATAACCATATTCATATAACATGTTATTGACATGGAACACAGGAAGCATAGTAGTTAAATACAAAATAAAGCAAATTTATTTTGTTATACACTACTGTTCAAATGTTTGGGGTCAGTAAGATTTTTTAAAAATAATTTGTATAATGTTATAAAAGATTTCTATTTCAAATAAATGGACATTATAACACAATTGCCAGTTTATATCTCACAATTCTGACTTTATATCTCACAATTTTGACTTTATATTTCACAATTCTGACTTTATATCTCACAATTCTGACTTTATAACTCTCAATTCTGACTTTATAACTTGAAATTCTGACTTTATAACTCTCAATTTTGACTTTATAACTTGCAATTCTGACTTTATAACTATCAATTCTGACTTTATAACTCTCAATTCCGACTTTATAACTCTCAATTTTGACTATATCACACAATTCTGACTTTATAACTCACAATTCTGACTTTATAACTCTCAATTCTGACTTTATAACTCACAATTCTGACTTTATAACTCTCAATTCTGACTTTATAACTCTCAATTTTGACTATATCACACAATTCTGACTTTATAACTCACAATTCTGACTTTATAACTCACAATTCTGACTTTATAACTCTCAATTCTGACTTTATAACTCTCAATTTTGACTATATCACACAATTCTGACTTTATAACTCACAATTCTGACTTTATAACTCTCAATTCTGAGTTTGCAACTCTCAATTGTCACTATATCACACAATTCTGACTTTATATCTCACAATTCTGACTTTATATCTCACAATTCTGACTTTATAACTCTCAATTCTGACTTTATAACTCTCAATTTTGACTATATCACACAATTCTGACTTTATAACTCACAATTCTGACTTTATAACTCTCAATTCTGAGTTTGCAACTCTCAATTGTCACTATATCACACAATTCTGACTTTATAACTCTCAATTTTGACTTTATAACTTGCAATTCTGACTTTATAACTATCAATTCTGACTTTATAACTATCAATTCTGACTTTATAACTCTCAATTCCGACTTTATAACTCTCAATTTTGACTATATCACACAATTCTGACTTTATAACTCACAATTCTGACTTTATAACTCACAATTCTGACTTTATAACTCACAATTCTGACTTTATATCTCACAATTCTGACTTTATAACTCTCAATTCTGACTTTATAACTCTCAATTCTGACTTTATAACTCACAATTCTGACTTTATAACTCTCAATTCTGAGTTTATAACTCTCAATTTTGACTATATCACATAATTCTTACAGTATATCATGCAACTGCAAGAAAAAGAGCCAGAATTGTGAGATAAAAAGTATTTTTAAATTTTTTATTTCAAGGCAGAAACAAGCTTCCATAGTTTTCAACGTTGATAATAATCATACATTTTTCTTGAGCAACAAATCAGCATATTAGAATGATTTCTGAAGGATCATGTGACATTGAAGACTGGAGTAATGATGCTGAAAATTCAGCTTTGATCACAGGAATAAATGACATTTTACAATACATATATTTATTAAAATTTTCTATTTTAACACTACTTGTCACGTGGTTCTTTGCAGATGTACTACAGAAATATTATGGTTTTGCTTCCAAAATGGTGTGACTGTTCATTATGTTTACAGAGTGAATCAGTTGATGTCGTTCTTTGTCGGGTTCATGCAGTGATCTGCCACAGAGCAGCTGTAAAGGCAGCAAAGCATACAGGCTTGTGTGTGTCTTGAGAGCTGGTGCTCATCTTGGGAGGGTTGAGCTTTTTATTCGCTGGGTGCCATGGTAACATCTCTGCCAGGACTCAGTCAGACGTCTACATCTGTGGCACTGCTGTGTGAGAAACCGCTGAGAGCCACGTAACACCCTTCCTCCTCCTTCACACCCTCAACATCCCTCTCACACTTTCATCATCTGTCTTTGTTGACATGCAGACGACATATTTCAGTGCTCCATGCATTCCATTCTTGAATATTGTTAATCTTACATCATCTCTTTTGTTGTTTTTTCTATTTTTGCATCGTCTCTCTCTTTCCCGCTAATGTCTCTCCTGTACCCTTCTAGATTTTTCCACTCACTGCTTTGGGGTCCTCTGAGATTCTGTGCACTTTCCGTCATGCATTTCTCATGACTGAGGATTAGATTTGAATATTATTCCTGCTATATGCTGTGCACACGGTGAACCATAAGTAGCTTTGTGTCTTTGTGTTTATGTCACATGTTCATGGCTTATTTTATGTCCTTGGCCTTGTGTGATTCAATGAACCTAAACTTTATTTTTTTTAACTCTGGACTATACTAAGTCTAGGACTATTTTAAACCATGACAGAGAAAGCAGATTTCTGTTAATCTGGTTTAAAGGGCAATTTTAATCTAAGACTAGGCTTAATCTCTGTCCGGGAAACCACCCCAATTAGTTTCAAAACACTGTAAACTGTCATCTTTTTCAAAAGTAAAATAATTTTTTCATACTTACATTGTTTGATTCCTAAATGCACTTATTTGTGACCCGTCACGGAAACCAGGGACACAAGTCGGCAGCACAACATTTGCGCAAAATGAGAAAGAAGCGTTTTTTTTTCAAAATTGGTGATTTTCATTTTTTGGCAGAATCTGTTAGTTGAGATCACGAAGAAGCCTCTCCGTGTTTGAGATAGCAGCATTGGTTTATTTAAAGCGTACATTTTAAGTTTGAAAAAGATTCTATCTCGCAGTAGGGGCGTGTCATTGTCTGTTTGTATTTCCTTACTGGAATCGGATATGCCGGCTTTTGTTTCTTTTGTTATTGCCCCGCCCTGCAAGGGAAGCGTGGCTACTTAGTATGCAGCACCGGCTCTGCTGGATTCTTTAGCTGCGGAAAAAAGTGGCGAATTATTGGACATTTAGAGGCAAACAGACGCTTACATCCACGAAGAAGACCCTGACAAAGAGAAAGTGTGCCCGAACAACTTTCCAATTTCATTGGAGCCAACGAGATCTGCAAGAATACTTTTCTGTTTCTTACAAAAAATGCTGGATTAAAAACAACCCAAGTTGGGTTGAAAATAGACAAACCCAGCAATTGGGTTGTTTTAACCCAGCGGTAGGGTTAAATGTTTGCCCAACCTGCTGGGTAGTTTTATTTAACTCAACTATTGTTTAAAAATTACTGTATTGAATTAAAATTAACCCTGTTGGAAATGAACATGTATTAATGTTCAATGAATAATTATTAAACAATAAACATTTATTAAATTGCTTAATAAATTTATATTAATAAACTATTAAACTATTAAATTTATATTCATAAAATATTAAAGCTTATTAATAAACATTCACCTTTTGTCTATTATTGTTGTCTCTAATTGCATCTGGTTTTTAATTTCCCAACTATTTTGGGTTCATTTTAAGCTAGCCATATAGCAATTTTTAAACAATAGTTGGTTTAAATAAAACTACCCAGCAGGTTGGGCAAACATTTAACCCAACCGCTGGGTTAAAACAACCCAATCACTGGGTTTGTCCATTTTCAACCCAACTTGGGTTGTTTTTAACCCAGCATTTTTTAGAGTGTATGGGGTGAGTTTCCATAAACATCAAAGTTTGTCGTTTTGTGTTCATTCTAAGAACTGTATACGTTTTCTCATGTGTCTATTGTTATTAGCTAGCTCAGGACTGTCGTTTAAATTTAATTACTATAACGTGCTTTTAGATGGTAATGTTAGCATCTGCTATTAATTTGAATAACGCTTCAATTGCTTGAATTGACTGGTGTGAATGACTTAGCCCACGTAAACCTGTCTGGTAGCCTTCTTGAATTGAATGTGATGCTAATAATTTTTAGCCAGTGGTGGAGGAAGTGCTACTTAATATTCTTAACAAGGATTTACTAACTTAATAGTAAATGTATCAGATTAAATTCCTACTTAAGTAAAAGTATAAAGTATCTGTAGCCGTTAAATGTGAGTCAAAAGTAAAAGTATTTATGAAGAGTTTAATGTACAGGATTTTTTTAATCCTTTGACTCAAACCACGTCTAACCACTAACGGAGGTCTAAACCAGGAAAAATAAATTAAAAGATAAATTACTGACATTTACAATGCACATTATCCTTTATTATTAATAGTATGCAGTCCGTTTTTCCCGTATTTTTCCTGTTGCATCTGTCGTTGCTATGCAACCATGCAGCTTTACAGGGGGTATGGCTTAACTAAATGAGATGTAAATGAGATGTAAATATTGTTACTCCCAGCAGGTGAGAACAGGCGAGAACTGCACAAGTTTTAGAAGCATTTTCTCTTTTTAGAGCTTTTTTGAGTACCTACCTTCAAATGGCCACAACTTTTCCAAATATTATCAGATTTCCATGTGTTGGAAAGATTCGTTGGAAAGATTGGAGACTAAACTTTCAGAATCTGTGAATAACTCAAAATGCCCCTGAACCGACTTGTGTCCCTACTTTCCGTGATTGGTCACATTTTTTTGTGATTTTAATTGATTTACTGTAGACAAAATAGTATCGAATTTTAATGTTTGCCTTTTATCGGTTAACATGCAAATAATAATCAGCTAATCAGTAGTTATCCTGAGTTTAAAGTAAGTTTGACTTCGAAGTTCAGTCCCACAAGCTGCAGTGTTTTTCTCAGGACTTCCCAGTGTGTCATCTTCATTCTTCACATGAAAATAGACTCCTGGATGCTGCTTAAGCCCTGAGAGCCTGTTTCGAGCCTGTGAAATATGCCCAGTGCTGCTGTTGCTCCCTTTAGGAAGTTTCTCTGTTTATGGACTTTACAGACTGTCGCTCTGTCATTCAACCTGGAGGTCCTTCTGTTAGTGGCTGGACGTGGATGGATAAATGTTTTTCCAGGTGTCATCATGTCATCGTAAGCCCCCTCCTGCCTCAAGGCTGTCCACATTCCTGCCTGCTTATGCTCAGGCCTTGTATTCCGGATGTGACTTTCCATGATTAATATACTGTAGTTACATTCTTTAGACCTGCTGAAAAGACCAGCCTCATGGCCCAATATAGTTTATGACATTACCCTAATGTTCGAAATTTTGAGGTCAGAAAGTATTTTTTGACTGTAAACACTTTTTATTTAAAATTTTCTATTTTAAATAACTGTTGTTCTTTTGTACATTCTATTTAGCTTTATTAAGCTGTTTGCAATATTGAAAATAATCAGAAATGTTTCTTGAGCAGCAAATCAGCATATTAGAATGATTTCTGAAGGATCATGTAACACTGAAGATTGGAGTAATGATGCTGAAAATACATTCACATAGAAAACAGTTCTTTTAAATTGTAATAATATCTCACATTTCTACCGTTTACTGTATTTTTGATCACATTTAGCCTTGGTGAGCAGAAGAGACTTCTTTCCAAAACATTAAAAAATCTTACCAACTCCATGCGGTTCAAACAGTAGTGTACAGCTCATCCAGCGTAGTATGATTCCCAAACAAATGTTTCTAATGAATTGATTCTTTTTTTAGTGAACCAAACACATACAGTACAACCAAACCAAAGTAGTGTGAATCCTGAACAAATGACTCTTTTCAGTGAATCAAAAACCGACAGCACGACCAAAGTAGTGTGAATCCTGAACAAACGACTCTTTTTAGTGAATCAAAAACATACAGCAAGACCAATGTAGAGTGAATCCTGAACAAACAACTCTTTTTAGTGAATCAAAAACCAACAGCACGACCAAAGTAGTGTGAATCCTGAACAAATTACTCTTTTTAGTGAATCAAAAAACATAGCTTGCACCCAAGTTCGTTTAAGATGTTTAATGTTTAAGAGGAACTGGAAAATTAATCTTGACTCCCCAACAAGAATCCATGATCCAAGAACGTCCGTCAGTCAGTCAATGAATTAGTCAGTCAGTCAGTTAAACCTGTATGAATTCATTCAGTACTTATTTGATTCATATTGATGTTCCTATTAAGATATTCTCGAATTTTTCCAAATTATTACCTAAATTTTAGCAGCAATTCTGAAATTCCTTCATTTTTTGATTAGGAAGTAGTTGATGTTTTGGTAACACTTTACAGTAAGGTTTCATTTTAACATTAATGCATGAAATAACATGAACTAACATTGAGCAATATATTCTTACAGCATTAATTAATTAACCTTGTTAATGAAAATGTTCATGTTACTTCACAGTGCTTTAGCTAATGTTATCAAATGCACCTTTTGATCTTAAAATATGTATTGGTAGTAGTTTAATACGATCTAAGATCAATGAATGCTGTAGAAGAGTTGTTCATTGTTAGTTCATATCAACTAATTTAGTAAACTAATGACACCTTATTATAATGTGTTAACAGTGTTTCTCATAAGGTGTGTGTGTGTGTGTGTGTGTTTGCACACTGATTACTGATATCCCGTTTTTCTAGTTCTCTAGGTAGCAGCTAGTTTGACTGGTTATGGCTCCATTTTAAAGGAGCCTCTGTTCTTGTATGCGTTTTAATTTCCTGTCACTGTCTCTCATCGCCGTCTCCTGCTCGTCACAGTCCACACAAGCTCAAATATATGTCAGGACGTGCCGAATATGTACACTTGAAACCTTTGAAATGTTGGACTGAATAATGCATTGTGCTTCTGTTCTTTTGAAGAAGCGTCCAAAACACATCTGCACACAATCACAAACTCATACACACACTGAACGCCTGAAGCAGTTGGTTGTTTCATGCCTTCTGATGCATTTTCATTGTTAAATGTACAGAACGAGTTTGACTTTAAGGCCCGAAACACTATGCAAAAGCTTCTGCCTCTGCAAGATCAGTGTCGTATGAGATGTTATGTTCCTGTCATATTTTGAATATGTTAAATATTCACACTTGAATTGCATTGGTCACGTTTGTGTTTGCATGAAGAGCTTGCTTCTGTCGAAATCCATGCCAAGTGTGCATTAGCTGCCTGTTACATGACTTGTTTATGTTCAATATGACTTTGTACCCATGTTCATCTTGAAACAGAAACTTCAGGACCGAACGAGCTTCTGTCCTTTGAGATGTTCTCACACAGGCTGGGTTTGTAACTGCTCATCCCTGCTGTAATTGTGTTAAATCAATCAGCTCAGATGAAGGAGACTTTCAGCAGGGCAGCGCTCTGTCATTTATCAGGAAACACTCAGCTTGACTTTAATGCCATTAATTGGCCAGAACTGCACTAATGTAACCTGTGTGGCTGATGGGAACTTTTAGTCTTTTGACAGTGAGATTTTGGTTCTTTTTAGTAGTGTTTCTATTTTCAACCCCCACATTTGTGTTAATGTAAATATCTAAATTAAACTAAATTAATTAATTTTGTGATAATTTAGCTTAATTGATGCATTTTAATTTTTATAAAATGTATATATTTTATTTTGTAAAGCTGCATTTATTTGATCACAAATACAGTAATAACAGTAATATTGTGAAATATTATTACAATTTAAAATTTTCTATGCGAATACATTGTAAAATGTAATTTATTCCTGTGATCAAAGCTGAATTTTCAACATCGTTACTCCATTCTTAGTGTCACATGATCCTTCAGAAATCATTCTAATATGCTGATTTGCTGCTCAAGAAACATTTCTGATTATTATCAGTGTTGAAAACAGTTGTGCTGCTTCAGAAGTTTGTGTAAACCATGACACTTTTTCAGGATTCTTTGATCAATACAAAGTTCAAACATCATTTATTTGAAATAGATTTGTTTTGCAAGAATTTAGAAGTCATTTTTTAATCAGTTTAATGGGCCCTTGCTGAATAAATGTATTAATTTATAAATTCCAGCTGTCTTTCTGACCCCAAATGATTGAACGATAGTGTACGTGTACTTTTTTTGCTTTGTTTTGGGTAATAATAATAATAATAATAATAATAATAATAATAATAATAATGATTTTTTTCAAAAAGTACTAAAAATTCAGCAGAACACAGAAGAAGATATTTTGGTAGCCAAATAATTACCATTGACTTCATGTTTTATTTATTAATTTACTATATATGTTAACATTACATTTACAATACATTACAATACACAATACATTTGTTACAGTATTTATTGATCGTTTTTGTTAGGTAATAAAAATCCAGCTGTTCATTGTTTGTTCATGTTAGTTCACAGTGCATTAAAGGTGCCCTAGAATTAAAGATTGAATTTATTCTGGCATAGTTGAATAACAAGAGTTCAGTACATGGAAATGACATACAGTGAGTCTCAAACTCCATTGTTTCCTCCTCCTTATATAAATCTCATTTGTTTAAAAGACCTCCGAAGAACAGGTGAATCTCAACACAACACTGAATGTTACGTAACAGTCGGGATCATTAATATGTACGACCCCAATATTTGCATATGCCAGCTCATGTTCAAGGCATTACACAAGGGCAGGACATCTGGATCTGTGCACAGCTGAATCATCAGACTAGGTAAGCAAGCAAGAACAATAGCGAAAAATGGCAGATGGAGCAATAATAACTGACTTGATCCATGATATCATGATATTTTTAGTGATATTTGTAAATTGTCTTTCTAAATGTTTCATTACCATGTTGCTAATGTACTGTTAAATGTAGTTAAAGTTACCATCGTTTCTTACTGTATTCACGGAGACAAGAGCCGTTGCTATTTTCATTATTAAACACTTGCAGTCTGTATAATTCATAAACACAACTTCATTCTTTATAAATCTCTCCAACATTGTGTAATGTTAGCTTTAGCCACGGAGCACTATCAAACTCATTCAGAATCAAATGTAAACATCCAAATAAACACTGTACTTAAGCGATTAGACATGATGCATGACGAACACTTTGTAAAGATCCATTTTGAGGGTTATATTAGCTGTGTGAACTTTGTTTATGCACTGTTTAAGGCAAGCGCGAGCTCCGTAGGCGGGGAGCGTGAGCATTTAAAGGGGCCGCAGCCTAAATCGGCTCATATTTAATGATGCCCCAAAATAGGCAGTTAAAAAAAATAATAAAAAAATGTATGGGGTATTTTGAGCTGAAACTTCACAGACACATTCAGAGGACACCTTAGACTTATATTACATCTTTTAAAAAGACGTTCTACGGCACCTTTAACTAATGTTAATAAATACAAC